>NW_026700433.1:0-28299 GCF_030435755.1 Ochotona princeps | reverse complement strand
TAATGCACTCAAAGGGCACTAAGCATAGAGTGTGAAAACTGAGTTTCCTTGAGAGCTGCTTGGAAGCCTGATGGTGTGTGAAGTTAGTGAGCCAAATGGAGTTGTTCTCCCACAAGAACCACTCGGCTGATCCTTCTTCAATATGCCCTTCACCAACATGCAGTGTTTCCTTGATTGAATTAGCTCTCACACCAATCTTTGTGTCTAGAGCCTTTGCATTGAGGGCTATCTGAAAACGGCTGTGGCGCTGAAGTTGCCTGTGAATGTGGAGTTGGTGGCATGTGAAACCCGCATGTGGAGCATTCGTTTGTGTGGGATGCTCTACCAGGTTCAATATTCCTAGATAATGCAGTGAAAGGGCACTAAGCATAGAGTGTGAAAACTGAGTTTCCTTGAGAGCTGCTTGGAAGCCTGATGGTGTGTGAAGTTAGTGAGCCAAATGGAGTTGTTCTCCCACAAGAACCACTCGGCTGATCCTTCTTCAATATGCCCTTCACCAACATGCAGTGTTTCCTTGATTGAATTAGCTCTCACACCAATCTTTGTGTCTAGAGCCTTTGCATTGAGGGCTATCTGAAAACGGCTGTGGCGCTGAAGTTGCCTGTGAATGTGGAGTTGGTGGCATGTGAAACCCGCATGTGGAGCATTCGTTTGTGTGGGATGCTCTACCAGGTTCCTTCCTAGATAATGCAGTGAAAGGGCACTAAGCATAGAGTGTGAAAACTGAGTTTCCTTGAGAGCTGCTTGGAAGCCTGATGGTGTGTGAAGTTAGTGAGCCAAATGGAGTTGTTCTCCCACAAGAACCACTCGGCTGATCCTTCTTCAATATGCCCTTCACCAACATGCAGTGTTTCCTTGATTGAATTAGCTCTCACACCAATCTTTGCGTCTAGAGCCTTTGCATTGAGGGCTATCTGAAAACGGCTGTGGCGCTGAAGTTGCCTGTGAATGTGGAGTTGGTGGCATGTGAAACCCGCATGTGGAGCACTCGTTTGTGTGGGATGCTCAGCAAGCTTCATTTCAGTCCTAGGCACTCAAAGGGCACTAAGCATAGAGTGTGAAAACTGAGTTTCCTTGAGAGCTGCTTGGAAGCCTGATGGTGTGTGAAGTTAGTGAGCCAAATGGAGTTGTTCTCCCACAAGAACCACTCGGCTGATCCTTTTTCAATATGCCCTTCAGCAACATGCAGTGTTTCCTTGATTGAATTAGCTCTCACACCAATATTTGCATCTAGAGCCTTTGCATTGAGGGCTATCTGAAAATGGCTGTGGCGCTGAAGTTGCCTGTGAATGTGGAGTTGGTGGCATGTGAAACCCGCATGTGGAGCATTCGTTTGTGTGGGATGCTCTCCAAGCTTCATTTCAGTCCTAGGCACTCAAAGGGCACTAAGCATAGAGTGTGAAAACTGAGTTTCCTTGAGAGCTGCTTGGAAGCCTGATGGTGTGTGAAGTTAGTGAGCCAAATGGAGTTGTTCTCCCACAAGAACCACTCGGCTGATCCTTCTTCAATATGCCCTTCACCACCATGCAATGTTTCCTTGATTGAATTAGCTCTCACACCAATATTTGCGTCTAGAGCCTTTGCATTGAGGGCTATCTGAAAACGGCTGTGGCGCTGAAGTTGCCTGTGAATGTGGAGTTGGTGGCATGTGAAACCCGCATGTGGAGCATTCTTTTGTGTGGGATGCTCTACCAGGTTCATTCCTAGATAATGCACTCAAAGGGCACTAAGCATAGAGTGTGAAAACTGAGTTTCCTTGAGAGCTGCTTGGAAGCCTGATGGTGTGTGAAGTTAGTGAGCCAAATGGAGTTGTTCTCCCACAAGAACCACTCGGCTGATCCTTCTTCAATATGCCCTTCACCAACATGCAGTGTTTCCTTGATTGAATTAGCTCTCACACCAATCTTTGTGTCTAGAGCCTTTGCATTGAGGGCTATCTGAAAACGGCTGTGGCGCTGAAGTTGCCTGTGAATGTGGAGTTGGTGGCATGTGAAACCCGCATGTGGAGCATTCGTTTGTGTGGGATGCTCTACCAGGTTCATTCCTAGATAATGCAGTGAAAGGGCACTAAGCATAGAGTGTGAAAACTGAGTTTCCTTGAGAGCTGCTTGGAAGCCTGATGGTGTGTGAAGTTAGTGAGCCAAATGGAGTTGTTCTCCCACAAGAACCACTCGGCTGATCCTTCTTCAATATGCCCTTCACCAACATGCAGTGTTTCCTTGATTGAATTAGCTCTCACACCAATCTTTGCGTCTAGAGCCTTTGCATTGAGGGCTATCTGAAAACGGCTGTGGCGCTGAAGTTGCCTGTGAATGTGGAGTTGGTGGCATGTGAAACCCGCATGTGGAGCATTCGTTTGTGTGGGATGCTCTAGCAGGTTCATTCCTAGATAATGCAGTGAAAGGGTACTAAGCATAGAGTGTGAAAACTGAGTTTCCTTGAGAGCTGCTTGGAAGCCTGATGGTGTGTGAAGTTAGTGAGCCAAATGGAGTTGTTCTCCCACAAGAACCACTCGGCTGATCCTTCTTCAATATGCCCTTCACCAACATGCAATGTTTCCTTGATTGAATTAGCTCTCACATCAATATTTTCATTTAGAGCCTTTGCATTGAGGGCTATCTGAAAATGGCTGTGGCACTGAAGTTGCCTGTGAATGTGGATTTGGTGGCATGTGAAACCCGCATGTGGAGCATTCGTTTGTGTGGGATGCTCTACCAGGTTCATTCCTAGATAACGCACTCAAAGGGCACTAAGCATAGAGTGTGAAAACTGAGTTTCCTTGAGAGCTGCTTGGAAGCCTGATGGTGTGTGAATTCAGTGAGCCAAATGGAGTTGTTCTCGCACAAGAACCACTCGGCTGATCCTTCTTCAATATGCCCTTCACCAACATGCAGTGTTTCCTTGATTGAATTAGCTCTCACACCAATATTTGCGTCTAGAGCCTTTGCATTGAGGGCTATCTGAAAACGGCTGTGGCGCTGAAGTTGCCTGTGAATGTGGAGTTGGTGGCATGTGAAACCCGCATGTGGAGCATTCGTTTGTGTGGATGCTCACCAAGCTTCATTTCAGTCCTAGGCACTCAAGGGGCACTAAGCATAGAGTGTGAAAACTGAGTTTCCTTGAGAGCTGCTTGGAAGCCTGATGGTGTGTGAAGTTAGTGAGCCAAATGGAGTTGTTCTCCCACAAGAACCACTCGGCTGATCCTTCTTCAATATGCCCTTCAGCAACATGCAGTGTTTCCTTGATTGAATTAGCTCTCACACCAATATTTGCGTCTAGAGCCTTTGCATTGCGGGCTATGTGAAAACGGCTGTGGCGCTGAAGTTGCCTGTGAATGTGGAGTTGGTGGCATGTGAAACCCGCATGTGGAGCATTCGTTTGTGTGGGATGCTCTACCAGGTTCATTCCTAGATAATTCACTCAAAGGGCACTAAGCATAGAGTGTGAAAACTGAGTTTCCTTGAGAGCTGCTTGGAAGCCTGATGGTGTGTGAAGTTAGTGAGCCAAATGGAGTTGTTCTCCCACAAGAACCACTCGGCTGATCCTTCTTCAATATGCCCTTCACCAACATGCAGTGTTTCCTTGATTGAATTAGCTCTCACACCAATATTTGCGTCTAGAGCCTTTGCATTGCGGGCTATGTGAAAACGGCTGTGGCGCTGAAGTTGCCTGTGAATGTGGAGTTGGTGGCATGTGAAACCCGCATGTGGAGCATTCGTTTGTGTGGGATGCTCTACCAGGTTCATTCCTAGATAATGCACTCAAAGGGCACTAAGCATAGAGTGTGAAAACTGAGTTTCCTTGAGAGCTGCTTGGAAGCCTGATGGTGTGTGAAGTTAGTGAGCCAAATGGAGTTGTTCTCGCACAAGAACCACTGAGCTGATCCTTCTTCAATATGCCCTTCACCAACATGCAATGTTTCCTTGATTGAATTAGCTCTCACACCAATATTTGCGTCTAGAGCCTTTGCATTGAGGGCTATCTGAAAACGGCTGTGGCGCTGAAGTTGCCTGTGAATGTGGAGTTGGTGGCATGTGAAACCTGCATGTGGAGCATTCGTTTGTGTGGGATGCTCTACCAGGTTCATTCCTAGATAATGCACTCAAAGGGCACTAAGCCTAGAGTGTGAAAACTGAGTTTCCTTGAGAGCTGCTTGGAAGCCTGATGGTGTGTGAAGTTAGTGAGCCAAATGGAGTTGTTCTCCCACAAGAACCACTCGGCTGATCCTTCTTCAATATGCCCTTCACCAACATGCAGTGTTTCCTTGATTGAATTAGCTCTCACACCAATATTTGCGTCTAGAGCCTTTGCATTGAGGGCTATCTGAAAACGGCTGTGGCGCTGAAGTTGCCTGTGAATGTGGAGTTGGTGGCATGTGAAACCCGCATGTGGAGCATTCGTTTGTGTGGGATGCTCTACCAGGTTCATTCCTAGATAATGCACTCAAAGGGCACTAAGCATAGAGTGTGAAAACTGAGTTTCCTTGAGAGCTGCTTGGAAGCCTGAGGGTGTGTGAAGTTAGTGAGCCAAATGGAGTTGTTCTCGCACAAGAACCACTCGGCTGATCCTTCTTCAATATGCCCTTCACCAACATGCAGTGTTTCCTTGATTGAATTAGCTCTCACACCAATATTTGCGTCTAGAGCCTTTGCATTGAGGGCTATCTGAAAACGGCAGTGGCGCTGAAGTTGCCTGGAATGTGGAGTTGGTGGCATGTGAAACCCGCATGTGGAGCATTCGTTTGTGTGTGATGCTCTACCAGGTTCATTCCTAGATAATGCACTCAAAGGGCACTAAGCATAGAGTGTGAAAACTGAGTTTCCTTGAGAGATGCTTGGAAGCCTGATGGTGTGTGAAGTTAGTGAGCCAAATGGAGTTGTTCTCCCACAAGAACCACTCGGCTGATCCTTCTTCAATATGCCCTTCACCAACATGCAGTGTTTCCTTGATTGAATTAGCTCTCACACCAATCTTTGCGTCTAGAGCCTTTGCATTGAGGGCTATCTGAAAACGGCTGTGGCGCTGAAGTTGCCTGTGAATGTGGAGTTGGTGGCATGTGAAACCCGCATGTGGAGCATTCGTTTCTGTGGGATGCTCTACCAGGTTCATTCCTAGATAATGCACTCAAAGGGCACTAAGCATAGAGTGTGAAAACTGAGTTTCCTTGAGAGCTGCTTGGAAGCCTGATGGTGTGTGAAGTTAGTGAGCCAAATGGAGTTGTTCTCCCACAAGAACCACTCGGCTGATCCTTCTTCAATATGCCCTTCACCAACATGCAATGTTTCCTTGATTGAATTAGCTCTCACACCAATATTTGCGTCTAGAGCCTTTGCATTGAGGGCTATCTGAAAACGGCTGTGGCGCTGAAGTTGCCTGTGAATGTGGAGTTGGTGGCATGTGAAACCCGCATGTGGAGCATTCCTTTGTGTGAGATGCTCACCAAGCTTCATTTCAGTCCTAGGCGCTCAAAGGGCACTAAGCATAGAGTGTGAAAACTGAGTTTCCTTGAGAGCTGCTTGGAAGCCTGATGGTGTGTGAAGTTAGTGAGCCAAATGGAGTTGTTCTCGCACAAGAACCACTCGGCTGATCCTTCTTCAATATGCCCTTCACCAACATGCAATGTTTCCTTGATTGAATTAGCTCTCACACCAATATTTGCGTCTAGAGCCTTTGCATTGAGGGCTATCTGAAAACGGCTGTGGCGCTGAAGTTGCCTGTGAATGTGGAGTTGGTGGCATGTGAAACCCGCATGTGGAGCATTCGTTTGTGTGGGATGCTCTACCAGGTTCATTCCTAGATAATGCACTCAAAGGGCACTAAGCATAGAGTGTGAAAACTGAGTTTCCTTGAGAGCTGCTTGGAAGCCTGATGGTGTGTGAAGTTAGTGAGCCAAATGGAGTTGTTCTCCCACAAGAACCACTCGGCTGATCCTTCTTCAATATGCCCTTCACCAACATGCAGTGTTTCCTTGATTGAATTAGCTCTCACACCATAATTTGGGCCTAGAGCCTTTGCATTGAGGGCTATCTGAAAACGGCTGTGGCGCTGAAGTTGCCTGTGAATGTGGAGTTGGTGGCATGTGAAACCCGCATGTGGAGCATTCGTTTGTGTGGGATGCTCTACCAGGTTCATTCCTAAATAATGCAGTGAAAGGGCACTAAGCATAGAGTGTGAAAACTGAGTTTCCTTGAGAGCTGCTTGGAAGTCTGATGGTGTGTGAAGTTAGTGAGCCAAATGGAGTTGTTCTAACACAAGAACCACTCGGCTGATGCTTCTTCAATATGCCCTTCACCAACATGCAGTGTTTCCTTGATTGAATTAGCTCTCACACCAATATTTGCGTCTAGAGCCTTTGCATTGAGGGCTATCTGAAAATGGCTGTGGCGCTGAAGTTGCCTGTGAATGTGGAGTTGGTGGCATGTGAAACCCGCATGTGGAGCATTCGTTTCTGTGGGATGCTCACCAAGCTTCATTTCAGTCCTAGGCACTCAAAGGGCACTAAGCATAGAGTGTGAAAACTGAGTTTCCTTGAGAGCTGCTTGGAAGCCTGATGGTGTGTGAAGTTAGTGAGCCAAATGGAGTTGTTCTCCCACAAGAACCACTCGGCTGATCCTTCTTCAATATGCCCTTCACCAACATGCAATGTTTCCTTGATTGAATTAGCTCTCACACCAATATTTGTGTCTAGAGCCTTTGCATTGAGGGCTATCTCAAAATGGCTGTGGCGCTGAAGTTGCCTGTGAATGTGGAGTTGGTGGCATGTGAAACCCGCATGTGGAGCATTCGTTTGTGTGGGATGCTCACCAAGCTTCATTTCAGTCCTAGGCACACAAACGGCACTAAGCATAGAGTGTGAAAACTGAGTTTCCTTGAGAGCTGCTTGGAAGCCTGATGGTGTGTGAAGTTAGTGAGCCAAATGGAGTTGTTCTCGCACAAGAACCACTCGGCTGATCCTTCTTCAATATGCCCTTCACCAACATGCAATGTTTCCTTGATTGAATTAGCTCTCACACCAATATTTGCGTCTAGAGCCTTTGCATTGAGGGCTATCTGAAAACGGCTGTGGCGCTGAAGTTGCCTGTGAATGTGGAGTTGGTGGCATGTGAAACCCGCATGTGGAGCATTCGTTTGTGTGGGATGCTCTACCAGGTTCATTCCCAGATAATGCACTCAAAGGGCACTAAGCATAGAGTGTGAAAACTGAGTTTCCTTGAGAGCTGCTTGGAAGCCTGATGGTGTGTGAAGTTAGTGAGCCAAATGGAGTTGTTCTCGCACAAGAACCACTCGGCTGATCCTTCTTCAATATGCCCTTCACCAACATGCAATGTTTCCTTGATTGAATTAGCTCTCACAGCAATATTTGCGTCTAGAACCTTTGCATTGAGGGCTATCTGAAAACGGCTGTGGCGCTGAAGTTGCCTGTGAATGTGGATTTGGTGGCATGTGAAACCCGCATGTGGAGCATTCGTTTGTGTGGGATGCTCTCCCAGGTTCATTCCTAGATAATTCACTCAAAGGGCACTAAGCATAGAGTGTGAAAACTGAGTTTCCTTGAGAGCTGCTTGGAAGCCTGATGGTGTGTGAAGTTAGTGAGCCAAATGGAGTTGTTCACCCACAAGAACCACTCGGCTGATCCTTCTTCAATATGCCCTTCACCAACATACAGTGTTTCCTTGATTGAATTAGCTCTCACACCAATATTTGCGTCTAGAGCCTTTGCATTGAGGGCTACCTGAAAATGGCTGTGGCGCTGAAGTTGCCTGTGAATGTGGAGTTGGTGGCATGTGAAACCCGCATGTGGAGCATTCGTTTGTGTGGGATGCTCTACCAGGTTCATTCCTAGATAATGCACTCAAAGGGCACTAAGCATACAGTGTGAAAACTGAGTTTCCTTGAGAGCTGCTTGGAAGTCTGATGGTGTGTGAAGTTAGTGAGCCAAATGGAGTTGTTCTCCCACAAGAACCACTCGGCTGATGCTTCTTCAATATGCCCTTCACCAACATGTGCAGTGTTTCCTTGATTGAATTAGCTCTCACACCAATATTTGCGTCTAGAGCCTTTGCATTGAGGGCTATCTGAAATGGCTGTGGCGCTGAAGTTGCCTGTGAATGTGGAGTTGGTGGCATGTGAAACCCGCATGTGGAGCATTCGTTTGTGTGGGATGCTCACCAAGCTTTCATTTCAGTCCTAGGCACTCAAAGGGCACTAAGCATAGAGTGTGAAAACTGAGTTTCCTTGAGAGCTGCTTGGAAGCCTGATGGTGTGTGAAGTTAGTGAGCCAAATGGAGTTGTTCTAACACAAGAACCACTCGGCTGATCCTTCTTCAATATGCCCTTCACCAACATGCAATGTTTCCTTGATTGAATTAGCTCTCACAACCAATATTTGTGTCTAGAGCCTTTGCATTGAGGGCTATCTCAAAATGGCTGTGGCGCTGAAGTTGCCTGTGAATGTGGAGTTGGTGGCATGTGAAACCCGCATGTGGAGCATTCGTTTGTGTGGGATGCTCACCAAGCTTCATTTCAGTCCTAGGCACACAAAGGGCACTAAGCATAGAGTGTGAAAACTGAGTTTCCTTGAGAGCTGCTTGGAAGCCTGATGGTGTGTGAAGTTAGTGAGCCAAATGGAGTTGTTCTCAGCACAAGAACCACTCGGCTGATCCTTCTTCAATATGCCCTTCACCAACATGCAATGTTTCCTTGATTGAATTAGCTCTCACACCAATATTTGCGTCTAGAGCCTTTGCATTGAGGGCTATCTGAAAACGGCTGTGGCGCTGAAGTTGCCTGTGAATGTGGAGTTGGTGGCATGTGAAACCCGCATGTGGAGCATTCGTTTGTGTGGGATGCTCTACCCAGGTTCATTCCCAGATAATGCACTCAAAGGGCACTAAGCATAGAGTGTGAAAACTGAGTTTCCTTGAGAGCTGCTTGGAAGCCTGATGGTGTGTGAAGTTAGTGAGCCAAATGGAGTTGTTCTCGCACAAGAACCACTCGGCTGATCCTTCTTCAATATGCCCTTCACCAACATGCAATGTTTCCTTGATTGAATTAGCTCTCACACAATATTTGCGTGTAGAGCCTTTGCTTTGCGGGCTATCTGAAAACGGCTGTGGCGCTGAAGTTGCCTGTGAATGTGGAGTTGGTGCATGTGAAACCCGCATGTGGAGCATTCGTTTGTGTGGGATGCTCTACCAGGTTCATTCCTAGATAATTCACTCAAAGGGCACTAAGCATAGAGTGTGAAAACTGAGTTTCCTTGAGAGCTGCTTGGAAGCCTGATGGTGTGTGAAGTTAGTGAGCCAAATGGAGTTGTTCTCCCACAAGAACCACTCGGCTGATCCTTCTTCAATATGCCCTTCACCAACATGCAGTGTTTCCTTGATTGAATTAGCTCTCACACCAATATTGCGTCTAGAGCCTTGCATTGAGGGCTACCTGAAAATGGCTGTGGCGCTGAAGTTGCCTGTGAATGTGGAGTTGGTGGCATGTGAAACCCGCATGTGGAGCATTCGTTGTGTGGGATGCTCTACCAGGTTCATTCCTAGATAATGCAGTGAAAGGGCACTAAGCATAGAGTGTGAAAACTGAGTTTCCTTGAGAGCTGCTTGGAAGCCTGATGGTGTGTGAAGTTAGTGAGCCAAATGGAGTTGTTCTCCCACAAGAACCACTCGGCTGATCCTTCTTCAATATGCCCTTCACCAACATGCAGTGTTTCCTTGATTGAATTAGCTCTCACACCATAATTTGGGCCTAGAGCCTTTGCATTGAGGGCTATCTGAAAATGGCTGTGGTGCTGAAGTTGCCTGTGAATGTGGAGTTGGTGACATGTGAAACCCGCATGTGGTGACATGTGAAACCCGCATGTGGAGCATTCGTTTGTGTGGGATGCTCTACCAGGTTCATTCCTAAATAATGCAGTGAAAGGGCACTAAGCATAGAGTGTGAAAACTGAGTTTCCTTGAGAGCTGCTTGGAAGTCTGATGGTGTGTGAAGTTAGTGAGCCAAATGGAGTTGTTCTCCCACAACAACCACTCGGCTGATGCTTCTTCAATATGCCCTTCACCAACATGCAGTGTTTCCTTGATTGAATTAGCTCTCACACCAATATTTGCGTCTAGAGCCTTTGCATTGAGGGCTATCTGAAAATGGCTGTGGCGCTGAAGTTGCCTGTGAATGTGGAGTTGGTGGCATGTGAAACCCGCATGTGGAGCATTCGTTTCTGTGGGATGCTCACCAAGCTTCATTTCAGTCCTAGGCACTCAAAGGGCACTAAGCATACAGTGTGAAAACTGAGTTTCCTTGAGAGCTGCTTGGAAGCCTGATGGTGTGTGAAGTTAGTGAGCCAAATGGAGTTGTTCTCCCACAAGAACCACTCGGCTGATCCTTCTTCAATATGCCCTTCACCAACATGCAATGTTTCCTTGATTGAATTAGCTCTCACACCAATATTTGTGTCTAGAGCCTTTGCATTGAGGGCTATCTCAAAATGGCTGTGGCGCTGAAGTTGCCTGTGAATGTGGAGTTGGTGGCATGTGAAACCCGGCATGTGGAGCATTCGTTTGTGTGGGATGCTCACCAAGCTTCATTTCAGTCCTAGGCACACAAAGGGCACTAAGCATAGAGTGTGAAAACTGAGTTTCCTTGAGAGCTGCTTGGAAGCCTGATGGTGTGTGAAGTTAGTGAGCCAAATGGAGTTGTTCTCCCACAAGAACCACTCGGCTGATCCTTCTTCAATATGCCTTTCACCAACATGCAATGTTTCCTTGATTGAATTAGCTCTCACACCAATATTTGCGTCTAGAGCCTTTGCATTGAGGGCTATCTGAAAACGGATGTGGCGCTGAAGTTGCCTGTGAATGTGGAGTTGGTGGCATGTGAAACCCGCATGTGGAGCATTCGTTTGTGTGGGATGCTCTACCAGGTTCATGCCCAGATAATGCACTCAAAGGGCACTAAGCATAGAGTGTGAAAACTGAGTTTCCTTGAGAGCTGCTTGGAAGCCTGATGGTGTGTGAAGTTAGTGAGCCAAATGGAGTTGTTCTCGCACAAGAACCACTCGGCTGATCCTTCTTCAATATGCCCTTCACCAACATGCAATGTTTCCTTGATTGAATTAGCTCTCACACCAATATTTGCGTCTAGAACCTTTGCATTGAGGGCTATCTGAAAACGGCTGTGGCGCTGAAGTTGCCTGTGAATGTGGAGTTGGTGGCATGTGAAACCCGCATGTGGAGCATTCGTTTGTGTGGGATGCTCTACCAGGTTCATTCCTAGATTATTCACTCAAAGGGCACTAAGCATAGAGTGTGAAAACTGAGTTTCCTTGAGAGCTGCTTGGAAGCCTGATGGTGTGTGACGTTAGTGAGCCAAATGGAGTTGTTCTCCCACAAGAACCACTCGGCTGATCCTTCTTCAATATGCCCTTCACCAACATGCAGTGTTTCCTTGATTGAATTAGCTCTCACACCAATATTTGCGTCTAGAGCCTTTGCATTGAGGGCTACCTGAAAATGGCTGTGGCGCTGAAGTTGCCTGTGAATGTGGAGTTGGTGGCATGTGAAACCCGCATGTGGAGCATTCGTTTGTGTGGGATGCTCTACCAGGTTCATTCCTAGATAATGCACTCAAAGGGCACTAAGCATAGAGTGTGAAAACTGAGTTTCCTTGAGAGCTGCTTGGAAGCCTGATGGTGTGTGAAGTTAGTGAGCCAAATGGAGTTGTTCTCCCACAAGAACCACTCGGCTGATCCTTCTTCAATATGCCCTTCACCAACATGCAGTGTTTCCTTGATTGAATTAGCTCTCACACCAATATTTGCGTCTAGAGCCTTTGCATTGAGGGCTATCTGAAAACGGCTGTGGCGCTGAAGTTGCCTGTGAATGTGGAGTTGGTGGCATGTGAAACCCGCATGTGGAGCATTCGTTTGTGTGGGATGCTCACCAAGCTTCATTTCATTCCTAGGCACTCAAAGGGCACTAAGCATAGAGTGTGAAAACTGAGTTTCCTTGAGAGCTGCTTGGAAGCCTGATGGTGTGTGAAGTTAGTGAGCCAAATGGAGTTGTTCTCCCACAAGAACCACTCGGCTGATCCTTCTTCAATATGCCCTTCACCAACATGCAATGTTTCCTTGATTGAATTAGCTCTCACACCAATATTTGCGTCTAGAGCCTTTGCATTGAGGGCTATCTGAAAACGGCTGTGGCGCTGAAGTTGCCTGTGAATGTGGAGTTGGTGGCATGTGAAACCCGCATGTGGAGCATTCGTTTCTGTGGGATGCTCTACCAGGTTCATTCCTAGATAATGCACTCAAAGGGCACTAAGCATAGAGTGTGAAAACTGAGTTTCCTTGAGAGCTGCTTGGAAGCCTGATGGTGTGTGAAGTTAGTGAGCCAAATGGAGTTGTTCTCCCACAAGAACCACTCGGCTGATCCTTCTTCAATATGCCCTTCACCAACATGCAGTGTTTCCTTGATTGAATTAGCTCTCACACCAATATTTGCGTCTAGAGCCTTTGCATTGAGGGCTATCTGAAAACGGCTGTGGCGCTGAAGTTGCCTGTGAATGTGGAGTTGGTGGCATGTGAAACCCGCATGTGGAGCATTCGTTTGTGTGGGATGCTCACCAAGCTTCATTTCAGTCCTAGGCACTCAAAGGGCACTAAGCATAGAGTGTGAAAACTGAGTTTCCTTGAGAGCTGCTTGGAAGCCTGATGGTGTGTGAAGTTAGTGAGCCAAATGGAGTTGTTCTCCCACAAGAACCACTCGGCTGATCCTTCTTCAATATGCCCTTCACCAACATGCAATGTTTCCTTGATTGAATTAGCTCTCACACCAATATTTGCGTCTAGAGCCTTTGCATTGAGGGCTACCTGAAAATGGCTGTGGCGCTGAAGTTGCCTGTGAATGTGGAGTTGGTGGCATGTGAAACCCGCATGTGGAGCATTCGTTTGTGTGGGATGCTCTACCAGGTTCATTCCTAGATAATGCACTCAAAGGGCACTAAGCATAGAGTGTGAAAACTGAGTTTCCTTGAGAGCTGCTTGGAAGCCTGATGGTGTGTGAAGTTAGTGAGCCAAATGGAGTTGTTCTCCCACAAGAACCACTCGGCTGATCCTTCTTCAATATGCCCTTCACCAACATGCAGTGTTTCCTTGATTGAATTAGCTCTCACACCAATATTTGCGTCTAGAGCCTTTGCATTGAGGGCTATCTGAAAACGGCTGTGGCGCTGAAGTTGCCTGTGAATGTGGAGTTGGTGGCATGTGAAACCCGCATGTGGAGCATTCGTTTGTGTGGGATGCTCACCAAGCTTCATTTCAGTCCTAGGCAATCAAAGGGCACTAAGCATAGAGTGTGAACACTGAGTTTCCTTGAGAGCTGCTTGGAAGCCTGATGGTGTGTGAAGTTAGTGAGCCAAATGGAGTTGTTCTCGCATAAGAACCACTCGGCTGATCCTTCTTCAATATACCCTTCACCAACATGCAGTGTTTCCTTGATTGAATTAGCTCTCACACCAATATTTGCACCTAGAGCCTTTGCATTGAGGGCTATCTGAAAACGGCTGTGGCGCTGAAGTTGCCTGTGAATGTGGAGTTGGTGGCATGTGAAACCCGCATGTGGAGCATTCGTTTGTGTGGGATGCTCTACCAGGTTCATTCCTAGATAATGCACTCAAAGGGTACTAAGCATAGAGTGTGAAAACTGAGTTTCCTTGAGAGCTGCTTGGAAGCCTGATGGTGTGTGAAGTTAGTGAGCCAAATGGAGTTGTTCTCCCACAAGAACCACTCGGCTGATCCTTCTTCAATATGCCCTTCACCAACATGCAATGTTTCCTTGATTGAATTAGCTCTCACACCAATATTTGCGTCTAGAGCCTTTGCATTGAGGGCAATCTGAAAACGGCTGTGGCGCTGAAGTTGCCTGTGAATGTGGAGTTGGTGGCATGTGAAACCCGCATGTGGAGCATTCGTTTGTGTGGGATGCTCTACCAGGTTCATTCCTAGATAATGCACTCAAAGGGCACTAAGCATAGAGTGTGAAAACTGAGTTTCCTTGAGAGCTGCTTGGAAGCCTGATGGTGTGTGAAGTTAGTGAGCCAAATGGAGTTGTTCTCCCACAAGAACCACTCAGCTGATCCTTCTTCAATATGCCCTTCACCAACATGCAGTGTTTCCTTGATTGAATTAGCTCTCACACCAATATTTGCGTCTAGAGCCTTTGCATTGAGGGCTATCTGAAAACGGCTGTGGCGCTGAAGTTGCCTGTGAATGTGGAGTTGGTGGCATGTGAAACCCGCATGTGGAGCATTCGTTTGTGTGGGATGCTCACCAAGCTTCATTTCATTCCTAGGCACTCAAAGGGCACTAAGCATAGAGTGTGAAAACTGAGTTTCCTTGAGAGCTGCTTGGAAGCCTGATGGTGTGTGAAGTTAGTGAGCCAAATGGAGTTGTTCTCCCACAAGAACCACTCGGCTGATCCTTCTTCAATATGCCCTTCACCAACATGCAATGTTTCCTTGATTGAATTAGCTCTCACACCAATATTTGCGTCTAGAGCCTTTGCATTGAGGGCTATCTGAAAACGGCTGTGGCGCTGAAGTTGCCTGTGAATGTGGAGTTGGTGGCATGTGAAACCCGCTTGTGGAGCATTCGTTTCTGTGGGATGCTCTACCAGGTTCATTCCTAGATAATGCACTCAAAGGGCACTAAGCATAGAGTGTGAAAACTGAGTTTCCTTGAGAGCTGCTTGGAAGCCTGATGGTGTGTGAAGTTAGTGAGCCAAATGGAGTTGTTCTCCCACAAGAACCACTCGGCTGATCCTTCTTCAATATGCCCTTCACCAACATGCAGTGTTTCCTTGATTGAATTAGCTCTCACACCAATATTTGCGTCTAGAGCCTTTGCATTGAGGGCTATCTGAAAACGGCTGTGGCGCTGAAGTTGCCTGTGAATGTGGAGTTGGTGGCATGTGAAACCCGCATGTGGAGCATCCGTTTGTGTGGGATGCTCACCAAGCTTCATTTCAGTCCTTAGGCACTCAAAGGGCACTAAGCATAGAGTGTGAAAACTGAGTTTCCTGAGAGCTGCTTGGAAGCCTGATGGTGTGTGAAGTTAGTGAGCCAAATGGAGTTGTTCTCCCACAAGAACCACTCGGCTGATCCTTCTTCAATATGCCCTTCACCCACATGCAATGTTTCCTTGATTGAATTAGCTCTCACACCAATATTTGCGTCTAGAGCCTTTGCATTGAGGGCTATCTGAAAATGGCTGTGGCGCTGAAGTTGCCTGTGAATGTGGAGTTGGTGGCATGTGAAACCCGCATGTGGAGCATTCGTTTGTGTGGGATGCTCTACCAGGTTCATTCCTAGATAATGCACTCAAAGGGCACTAAGCATAGAGTGTGAAAACTGAGTTTCCTTGAGAGCTGCTTGGAAGCCTGATGGTGTGTGAAGTTAGTGAGCCAAATGGAGTTGTTCTCCCACAAGAACCACTCGGCTGATCCTTCTTCAATATGCCCTTCACCAACATGCAGTGTTTCCTTGATTGAATTAGCTCTCACACCAATATTTGCGTCTAGAGCCTTTGCATTGAGGGCAATCTGAAAACGGCTGTGGCGCTGAAGTTGCCTGTGAATGTGGAGTTGGTGGCATGTGAAACCCGCATGTGGAGCATTCGTTTGTGTGGGATGCTCACCAAGCTTCATTTCAGTCCTAGGCGCTCAAAGGGCACTAAGCATAGAGTGTGAAAACTGAGTTTCCTTGAGAGCTGCTTGGAAGCCTGATGGTGTGTGAAGTTAGTGAGCCAAATGGAGTTGTTCTCGCATAAGAACCACTCGGCTGATCCTTCTTCAATATACCCTTCACCAACATGCAGTGTTTCCTTGATTGAATTAGCTCTCACACCAATATTTGCACCTAGAGCCTTTGCATTGAGGGCTATCTGAAAACGGCTGTGGCGCTGAAGTTGCCTGTGAATGTGGAGTTGGTGGCATGTGAAACCCGCATGTGGAGCATTCGTTTGTGTGGGATGCTCTACCAGGTTCATTCCTAGATAATGCACTCAAAGGGTACTAAGCATAGAGTGTGAAAACTGAGTTTCCTTGAGAGCTGCTTGGAAGCCTGATGGTGTGTGAAGTTAGTGAGCCAAATGGAGTTGTTCTCCCACAAGAACCACTCGGCTGATCCTTCTTCAATATGCCCTTCACCAACATGCAATGTTTCCTTGATTGAATTAGCTCTCACACCAATCTTTGCGTCTAGAGCCTTTGCATTGAGGGCAATCTGAAAACGGCTGTGGCGCTGAAGTTGCCTGTGAATGTGGAGTTGGTGGCATGTGAAACCCGCATGTGGAGCATTCGTTTGTGTGGGATGCTCTACCAGGTTCATTCCTAGATAATGCACTCAAAGGGCACTAAGCATAGAGTGTGAAAACTGAGTTTCCTTGAGAGCTGCTTGGAAGCCTGATGGTGTGTGAAGTTAGTGAGCCAAATGGAGTTGTTCTCCCACAAGAACCACTCGGCTGATCCTTCTTCAATATGCCCTTCACCAACATGCAGTGTTTCCTTGATTGAATTAGCTCTCACACCAATATTTGCGTCTAGAGCCTTTGCATTGAGGGCTACCTTAAAACGGCTGTGGCGCTGAAGTTGCCTGTGAATGTGGAGTTGGTGGCATGTGAAACCCGCATGTGGAGCATTCGTTGTGTGGGATGCTCTACCAGGTTCATTCCTAGATAATGCAGTGAAAGGGCACTAAGCATAGAGTGTGAAAACTGAGTTTTCTTGAGAGCTGCTTGGAAGCCTGATGGTGTGTGAAGTTAGTGAGCCAAATGGAGTTGTTCTCCCACAAGAACCACTCGGCTGATCATTCTTCAATATGCCCTTCACCAACATGCAGTGTTTCCTTGATTGAATTAGCTCTCACACCAATATTTGCGTCTAGAGCCTTTGCATTGAGGGCTATCTGAAAACGGCTGTGGCGCTGAAGTTGCCTGTGAATGTGGAGTTGGTGGCATGTGAAACCCGCATGTGGAGCATTCGTTTGTGTGGGATGCTCACCAAGCTTCATTTCATTCCTAGGCACTCAAAGGGCACTAAGCATAGAGTGTGAAAACTGAGTTTCCTTGAGAGCTGCTTGGAAGCCTGATGGTGTGTGAAGTTAGTGAGCCAAATGGAGTTGTTCTCCCACAAGAACCACTCGGCTGATCCTTCTTCAATATGCCCTTCACCAACATGCAATGTTTCCTTGATTGAATTAGCTCTCACACCAATATTTGCGTCTAGAGCCTTTGCATTGAGGGCTATCTGAAAACGGCTGTGGCGCTGAAGTTGCCTGTGAATGTGGAGTTGGTGGCATGTGAAACCCGCATGTGGAGCATTCGTTTGTGTGGGATGCTCTACCAGGTTCATTCCTAGATAATGCACTCAAAGGGCACTAAGCATAGAGTGTGAAAACTGAGTTTCCTTGAGAGCTGCTTGGAAGCCTGATGGTGTGTGAAGTTAGTGAGCCAAATGGAGTTGTTCTCCCACAAGAACCACTCGGCTGATCCTTCTTCAATATGCCCTTCACCAACATGCAGTGTTTCCTTGATTGAATTAGCTCTCACACCAATATTTGCGTCTAGAGCCTTTGCATTGAGGGCTATCTGAAAACGGCTGTGGCGCTGAAGTTGCCTGTGAATGTGGAGTTGGTGGCATGTGAAACCCGCATGTGGAGCATTCGTTTGTGTGGGATGCTCTACCAGGTTCATTCCTAGATAATGCACTCAAAGGGCACTAAGCATAGAGTGTGAAAACTGAGTTTCCTTGAGAGCTGCTTGGAAGCCTGATGGTGTGTGAAGTTAGTGAGCCAAATGGAGTTGTTCTCCACAAGAACCACTCGGCTGATCCTTCTTCAATATGCCCTTCACCAACATGCAGTGTTTCCTTGATTGAATTAGCTCTCACACCAATATTTGCGTCTAGAGCCTTTGCATTGAGGGCTATCTGAAAATGGCTGTGGCGCTGAAGTTGCCTGTCAATGTGGAGTTGGTGGCATGTGAAACCCGCATGTGGAGCATTCGTTTGTGTGGGATGCTCTACCAGGTTCATTCCTAGATAATGCACTCAAAGGGCACTAAGCATAGAGTGTGAAAACTGAGTTTCCTTGAGAGCTGCTTGGAAGCCTGATGGTGTGTGAAGTTAGTGAGCCAAATGGAGTTGTTCTCCCACAAGAACCACTCGGCTGATCCTTCTTCAATATGCTCTTCACCAACATGCAGTGTTTCCTTGATTGAATTAGCTCTCACACCAATATTTGCGTCTAGAGCCTTTGCATTGAGGGCTATCTGAAAACGGCTGTGGCGCTGAAGTTGCCTGTGAATGTGGAGTTGGTGGCATGTGAAACCCGCATGTGGAGCATTCATTTGTGTGGGATGCTCAGCAAGCTTCATTTCAGTCGTAGGCGCTCAAAGGGCACTAAGCATAGAGTTTTAAAACTGAGTTTCCTTGAGAGCTGCTTGGAAGCCTGATGGTGTGTGAAGTTAGTGAGCCAAATGGAGTTGTTCTCCCACAAGAACCACTCGGCTGATCCTTCTTCAATATGCCCTTCACCAACATGCAATGTTTCCTTGATTGAATTAGCTCTCACACCAATATTTGCGTCTAGAGCCTTTGCATTGAGGGCTATCTGAAAACGGCTGTGGCGCTGAAGTTGCCTGTGAATGTGGAGTTGGTGGCATGTGAAACCCGCATGTGGAGCATTCGTTTGTGTGGGATGCTCTACCAGGTTCATTCCTAGATAATGCAGTGAAAGGGCACTAAGCATAGAGTGTGAAAACTGAGTTTCCTTGAGAGCTGCTTGGAAGCCTGATGGTGTGTGAAGTTAGTGAGCCAAATGGAGTTGTTCTCCCACAAGAACCACTCGGCTGATCCTTCTTCAATATGCCCTTCACCAACATGCAGTGTTTCCTTGATTGAATTAGCTCTCACACCAATATTTGCGTCTAGAGCCTTTGCATTGAGGGCTACCTGAAAATGGCTGTGGCGCTGAAGTTGCCTGTGAATGTGGAGTTGGTGGCATGTGAAACCCGCATGTGGAGCATTCGTTTGTGTGGGATGCTCACCAAGCTTCATTTCAGTCCTAGGCACACAAAGGGCACTAAGCATAGAGTGTGAAAACTGAGTTTCCTTGAGAGCTGCTTGGAAGCCTGATGGTGTGTGAAGTTAGTGAGCCAAATGGAGTTGTTCTCCCACAAGAACCACTCAGCTGATCCTTCTTCAATATGCCCTTCACCAACATGCAGTGTTTCCTTGATTGAATTAGCTCTCACACCAATATTTGCGTCTAGAGCCTTTGCATTGAGGGCTATCTGAAAACGGCTGTGGCGCTGAAGTTGCCTGTGAATGTGGAGTTGGTGGCATGTGAAACCCGCATGTGGAGCATTCGTTTGTGTGGGATGCTCTACCAGGTTCATTCCTAGATAATGCACTCAAAGGGCACTAAGCATAGAGTGTGAAAACTGAGTTTCCTTGAGAGCTGCTTGGAAGCCTGATGGTGTGTGAAGTTAGTGAGCCAAATGGAGTTGTTCTCCCACAAGAAAAACTCGGCTGATCCTTCTTCAATTTGCCCTTCACCAACATGCAGTGTTTCCTTGATTGAATTAGCTCTCACACCAATATTTGCGTCTAGAGCCTTTGCATTGAGGGCTATCTGAAAACGGCTGTGGCGCAGAAGTTGCCTGTGAATGTGGAGTTGGTGGCATCTGAAACCCGCATGTGGAGCATTCGTTTGTGTGGGATGCTCACCAAGCTTCATTTCAGTCCTAGGCGCTCAAAGGGCACTAAGCATAGAGTGTGAAAACTGAGTTTCCTTGAGAGCTGCTTGGAAGCCTGATGGTGTGTGAAGTTAGTGAGCCAAATGGAGTTGTTCTCCCACAAGAACCACTCGGCTGATCCTTCTTCAATATGCCCTTCACCAACATGCAATGTTTCCTTGATTGAATTAGCTCTCACACCAATATTTGCGTCTATAGCCTTTGCATTGAGGGCAATCTGAAAACGGCTGTGGCGCTGAAGTTGCCTGTGAATGTGGAGTTGTTGACATGAGAAACCCGCATGTGGAGCATTCGTTTGTGTGGGATGCTCTACCAGGTTCATTCCTAGATAATGCACTCAAAGGGCACTAAGCATAGAGTGTGAAAACTGAGTTTCCTTGAGAGCTGCTTGGAAGCCTGATGGTGTGTGAAGTTAGTGAGCCAAATGGAGTTGTTCTCCCACAAGAACCACTCGGCTGATCCTTCTTCAATATACCCTTCACCCACATGCAGTGTTTCCTTGATTGAATTAGCTCTCACACCAATATTTGCACCTAGAGCCTTTGCATTGAGGGCTATCTGAAAATGGCTGTGGCGCTGAAGTTGCCTGTGAATGTGGAGTTGGTGGCATGTGAAACCCGCATGTGGAGCATTCGTTTGTGTGGGATGCTCTACCAGGTTCATTCCTAGATAATGCACTCAAAGGGCACTAAGCATAGAGTGTGAAAACTGAGTTTCCTTGAGAGCTGCTTGGAAGCCTGATGGTGTGTGAAGTTAGTGAGCCAAATGGAGTTGTTCTCCCACAAGAACCACTCGGCTGATCCTTCTTCAATATGCCCTTCACCAACATGCAATGTTTCCTTGATTGAATTAGCTCTCACACCAATATTTGCGTCTACAGCCTTTGCATTGAGGGCAATCTGAAAACGGCTGTGGCGCTGAAGCTGCCTGTGAATGTGGAGTTGGTGGCATGTGAAACCCGCATGTGGAGCATTCGTTTGTGTGGGATGCTCTACCAGGTTCATTCCTAGATAATGCAGTGAAAGGGCACTAAGCATAGAGTGTGAAAACTGAGTTTCCTTGAGAGCTGCTTGGAAGCCTGATGGTGTGTGAAGTTAGTGAGCCAAATGGAGTTGTTCTCCCACAAGAACCACTCGGCTGATCCTTCTTCAATATGCCCTTCACCAACATGCAGTGTTTCCTTGATTGAATTAGCTCTCACACCAATATTTGCGTCTAGAGCCTTTGCATTGAGGGCTATCTGAAAACGGCTGTGGCGCTGAAGTTGCCTGTGAATGTGGAGTTGGTGGCATGTGAAACCCGCATGTGGAGCTTTCGTTTCTGTGGGATGCTCACCAAGCTTCATTTCAGTCTTAGGCGCTCAAAGGGCACTAAGCATAGAGTGTGAAAACTGAGTTTCCTTGAGAGCTGCTTGGAAGCCTGATGGTGTGTGAAGTTAGTGAGCCAAATGGAGTTGTTCTCCCACAAGAACCACTCGGCTCATCCTTCTTCAATATGCCCTTCACCAACATGCAGTGTTTCCTTGATTGAATTAGCTCTCACACCAATATTTGCGTCTAGAGCCTTTGCATTGAGGGCTATCTGAAAATGGCTGTGGCGCTGAAGTTGCGTGTGAATGTGGAGTTGGTGGCATGTGGAACCCGCATGTGGAGCATTCTTTTGTGTGGGATGCTCTACCAGGTTCATTCCTAGATAATGAACTCAAAGGGCATTAAGCCTAGAGTGTGAAAACTGAGTTTCCTTGAGAGCTGCTTGGAAGCCTGATGGTGTGTGAAGTTAGTGAGCCAAATGGAGTTGTTCTCCCACAAGAACCACTCGGCTGATCCTTCTTCAATTTGCCCTTCACCAACATGCAGTGTTTCCTTGATTGAATTAGCTCTCACACCAATATTTGCGTCTAGAGCCTTTGCTTTGAGGGCTATCTGAAAACGGCTGTGGCGCAGAAGTTGCCTGTGAATGTGGAGTTGGTGGCATCTGAAACCCGCATGTGGAGCATTCGTTTGTGTGGGATGCTCACCAAGCTTCATTTCAGTCCTAGGCGCTCAAAGGGCACTAAGCATAGAGTGTGAAAACTGAGTTTCCTTGAGAGCTGCTTGGAAGCCTGATGGTGTGTGAAGTTAGTGAGCCAAATGGAGTTGTTCTCGCATAAGAACCACTCGGCTGATCCTTCTTCAATATACCCTTCACCAACATGCAGTGTTTCCTTGATTGAATTAGCTCTCACACCAATATTTGCACCTAGAGCATTTGCATTGAGGGCTATCTGAAAATGGCTGTGGCGCTGAAGTTGCCTGTGAATGTGGAGTTGGTGGCATGTGAAACCCGCATGTGGAGCATTCGTTTGTGTGGGATGCTCTACCAGGTTCATTCCTAGATAATGCACACAAAGGGCACTAAGCATAGAGTGTGAAAACTGAGTTTCCTTGAGAGCTGCTTGGAAGCCTGATGGTGTGTGAAGTTAGTGAGCCAAATGGAGTTGTTCACCCACAAGAACCACTCGGCTGATCCTTCTTCAATATGCCCTTCACCAACATGCAATGTTTCCTTGATTGAATTAGCTCTCACACCAATATTTGCGTCTAGAGCCTTTGCATTGAGGGCTATCTGAAAACGGCTGTGGCGCTGAAGTTGCCTGTGAATGTGGAGTTGTTGGCATGTGAAACCCGCATGTGGAGCATTCGTTTGTGTGGGATGCTCTACCAGGTTCATTCCTAGATAATGCACTCAAAGGGCACTAAGCATAGAGTGTGAAAACTGAGTTTCCTTGAGAGCTGCTTGGAAGCCTGATGGTGTGTGAAGTTAGTGAGCCAAATGGAGTTGTTCTCGCATAAGAACCACTCGGCTGATCCTTCTTCAATATACCCTTCACCAACATGCAGTGTTTCCTTGATTGAATTAGCTCTCACACCAATATTTGCACCTAGAGCCTTTGCATTGAGGGCTATCTGAAAATGGCTGTGGCGCTGAAGTTGCCTGTGAATGTGGAGTGGGTGGCATGTGAAACCCGCATGTGGAGCATTCGTTTGTGTGGGATGCTCTACCAGGTTCATTCCTAGATAATGCACTCAAAGGGCACTAAGCATAGAGTGTGAAAACTGAGTTTCCTTGAGAGCTGCTTGGAAGCCTGATGGTGTGTGAAGTTAGTGAGCCAAATGTAGTTGTTCTCCCACAAGAACCACTCGGCTGATCCTTCTTCAATATGCCCTTCACCAACATGCAATGTTTCCTTGATTGAATTAGCTCTCACACCAATATTTGCGTCTAGAGCCTTTGCCTTGAGGGCTATCTGAAAACGGCTGTGGCGCTGAAGTTGCCTGTGAATGTGGAGTTGGTGGCATGTGAAACCCGCATGTGGAGCATTCGTTTGTGTGGGATGCTCTACCAGGTTCATTCCTAGATAATGCACTCAAAGGGCACTAAGCATAGAGTGTGAAAACTGAGTTTCCTTGAGAGCTGCTTGGAAGCCTGATGGTGTGTGAAGTTAGTGAGCCAAATGGAGTTGTTCTCCCACAAGAACCACTCGGCTGATCCTTCTTCAATATGCCCTTCACCAACATGCAGTGTTTCCTTGATTGAATTAGCTCTCACACCAATATTTGCGTCTAGAGCCTTTGCATTGAGGGCTATCTGAAAACGGCTGTGGCGCAGAAGTTGCCTGTGAATGTGCAGGTGGTGGCATCTGAAACCCGCATGTGGAGCATTCGTTTGTGTGGGATGCTCACCAAGCTTCATTTCAGTCCTACGCGCTCAAAGGGCACTAAGCATAGAGTGTGAAAACTGAGTTTCCTTGAGAGCTGCTTGGAAGCCTGATGGTGTGTGAAGTTAGTGAGCCAAATGGAGTTGTTCTCGCATAAGAACCACTCGGCTGATCCTTCTTCAATATACCCTTCACCAACATGCAGTGTTTCCTTGATTGAATTAGCTCTCACACCAATATTTGCACCTAGAGCATTTGCATTGAGGGCTATCTGAAAATGGCTGTGGCGCTGAAGTTGCCTGTGAATGTGGAGTTGGTGGCATGTGAAACCCGCATGTGGAGCATTCGTTTGTGTGGGATGCTCTACCAGGTTCATTCCTAGATAATGCACACAAAGGGCACTAAGCATAGAGTGTGAAAACTGAGTTTCCTTGAGAGCTGCTTGGAAGCCTGATGGTGTGTGAAGTTAGTGAGCCAAATGGAGTTGTTCACCCACAAGAACCACTCGGCTGATCCTTCTTCAATATGCCCTTCACCAACATGCAATGTTTCCTTGATTGAATTAGCTCTCACACCAATATTTGCGTCTAGAGCCTTTGCATTGAGGGCTATCTGAAAACGGCTGTGGCGCTGAAGTTGCCTGTGAATGTGGAGTTGTTGGCATGTGAAACCCGCATGTGGAGCATTCGTTTGTGTGGGATGCTCTACCAGGTTCATTCCTAGATAATGCACTCAAAGGGCACTAAGCATAGAGTGTGAAAACTGAGTTTCCTTGAGAGCTGCTTGGAAGCCTGATGGTGTGTGAAGTTAGTGAGCCAAATGGAGTTGTTCTCCCACAAGAACCACTCGGCTGATCCTTCTTCAATATGCCCTTCACCAACATGCAATGTTTCCTTGATTGAATTAGCTCTCACACCAATATTTGCGTCTACAGCCTTTGCATTGAGGGCAATCTGAAAACGGCTGTGGCGCTGAAGCTGCCTGTGAATGTGGAGTTGGTGGCATGTGAAACCCGCATGTGGAGCATTCGTTTGTGTGGGATGCTCTACCAGGTTCATTCCTAGATAATGCACTCAAAGGGCACTAAGCATAGAGTGTGAAAACTGAGTTTCCTTGAGAGCTGCTTGGAAGCCTGATGGTGTGTGAAGTTAGTGAGCCAAATGGAGTTGTTCTCCCACAAGAACCACTCGGCTGATCCTTCTTCAATATGCCCTTCACCAACATGCAGTGTTTCCTTGATTGAATTAGCTCTCACACCAATATTTGCGTCTAGAGCCTTTGCATTGAGGGCTACCTGAAAATGGCTGTGGCGCTGAAGTTGCCTGTCAATGTGGAGTTGGTGGCATGTGAAACCCGCATGTGGAGCATTCGTTTGTGTGGGATGCTCTACCAGGTTCATTCCTAGATAATGCAGTGAAAGGGCACTAAGCATAGAGTGTGAAAACTGAGTTTCCTTGAGAGCTGCTTGGAAGCCTGATGGTGTGTGAAGTTAGTGAGCCAAATGGAGTTGTTCTCCCACAAGAACCACTCGGCTGATCCTTCTTCAATATGCCCTTCACCAACATGCAGTGTTTCCTTGATTGAATTAGCTCTCACACCAATATTTGCGTCTAGAGCCTTTGCATTGAGGGCTATCTGAAAACGGCTGTGGCGCTGAAGTTGCCTGTGAATGTGGAGTTGGTGGCATGTGAAACCCGCATGTGGAGCTTTCGTTTCTGTGGGATGCTCACCAAGCTTCATTTCAGTCTTAGGCGCTCAAAGGGCACTAAGCATAGAGTGTGAAAACTGAGTTTCCTTGAGAGCTGCTTGGAAGCCTGATGGTGTGTGAAGTTAGTGAGCCAAATGGAGTTGTTCTCCCACAAGAACCACTCGGCTCATCCTTCTTCAATATGCCCTTCACCAACATGCACTGTTTCCTTGATTGAATTAGCTCTCACACCAATATTTGCGTCTAGAGCCTTTGCATTGAGGGCTATCTGAAAATGGCTGTGGCGCTGAAGTTGCGTGTGAATGTGGAGTTGGTGGCATGTGGAACCCGCATGTGGAGCATTCTTTTGTGTGGGATGCTCTACCAGGTTCATTCCTAGATAATGAACTCAAAGGGCATTAAGCCTAGAGTGTGAAAACTGAGTTTCCTTGAGAGCTGCTTGGAAGCCTGATGGTGTGTGAAGTTAGTGAGCCAAATGGAGTTGTTCTCCCACAAGAACCACTCGGCTGATCCTTCTTCAATTTGCCCTTCACCAACATGCAGTGTTTCCTTGATTGAATTAGCTCTCACACCAATATTTGCGTCTAGAGCCTTTGCCTTGAGGGCTATCTGAAAACGGCTGTGGCGCTGAAGTTGCCTGTGAATGTGGAGTTGGTGGCATGTGAAACCCGCATGTGGAGCATTCGTTTGTGTGGGATGCTCTACCAGGTTCATTCCTAGATAATGCACTCAAAGGGCACTAAGCATAGAGTGTGAAAACTGAGTTTCCTTGAGAGCTGCTTGGAAGCCTGATGGTGTGTGAAGTTAGTGAGCCAAATGGAGTTGTTCTCCCACAAGAACCACTCGGCTGATCCTTCTTCAATATGCCCTTCACCAACATGCAGTGTTTCCTTGATTGAATTAGCTCTCACACCAATATTTGCGTCTAGAGCCTTTGCATTGAGGGCTATCTGAAAACGGCTGTGGCGCAGAAGTTGCCTGTGAATGTGCAGGTGGTGGCATCTGAAACCCGCATGTGGAGCATTCGTTTGTGTGGGATGCTCACCAAGCTTCATTTCAGTCCTACGCGCTCAAAGGGCACTAAGCATAGAGTGTGAAAACTGAGTTTCCTTGAGAGCTGCTTGGAAGCCTGATGGTGTGTGAAGTTAGTGAGCCAAATGGAGTTGTTCTCGCATAAGAACCACTCGGCTGATCCTTCTTCAATATACCCTTCACCAACATGCAGTGTTTCCTTGATTGAATTAGCTCTCACACCAATATTTGCACCTAGAGCATTTGCATTGAGGGCTATCTGAAAATGGCTGTGGCGCTGAAGTTGCCTGTGAATGTGGAGTTGGTGGCATGTGAAACCCGCATGTGGAGCATTCGTTTGTGTGGGATGCTCTACCAGGTTCATTCCTAGATAATGCACACAAAGGGCACTAAGCATAGAGTGTGAAAACTGAGTTTCCTTGAGAGCTGCTTGGAAGCCTGATGGTGTGTGAAGTTAGTGAGCCAAATGGAGTTGTTCACCCACAAGAACCACTCGGCTGATCCTTCTTCAATATGCCCTTCACCAACATGCAATGTTTCCTTGATTGAATTAGCTCTCACACCAATATTTGCGTCTAGAGCCTTTGCATTGAGGGCTATCTGAAAACGGCTGTGGCGCTGAAGTTGCCTGTGAATGTGGAGTTGTTGGCATGTGAAACCCGCATGTGGAGCATTCGTTTGTGTGGGATGCTCTACCAGGTTCATTCCTAGATAATGCACTCAAAGGGCACTAAGCATAGAGTGTGAAAACTGAGTTTCCTTGAGAGCTGCTTGGAAGCCTGATGGTGTGTGAAGTTAGTGAGCCAAATGGAGTTGTTCTCGCATAAGAACCACTCGGCTGATCCTTCTTCAATATACCCTTCACCAACATGCAGTGTTTCCTTGATTGAATTAGCTCTCACACCAATATTTGCACCTAGAGCCTTTGCATTGAGGGCTATCTGAAAATGGCTGTGGCGCTGAAGTTGCCTGTGAATGTGGAGTGGGTGGCATGTGAAACCCGCATGTGGAGCATTCGTTTGTGTGGGATGCTCTACCAGGTTCATTCCTAGATAATGCACTCAAAGGGCACTAAGCATAGAGTGTGAAAACTGAGTTTCCTTGAGAGCTGCTTGGAAGCCTGATGGTGTGTGAAGTTAGTGAGCCAAATGGAGTTGTTCTCCCACAAGAACCACTCGGCTGATCCTTCTTCAATATGCCCTTCACCAACATGCAATGTTTCCTTGATTGAATTAGCTCTCACACCAATATTTGCGTCTAGAGCCTTTGCCTTGAGGGCTATCTGAAAACGGCTGTGGCGCTGAAGTTGCCTGTGAATGTGGAGTTGGTGGCATGTGAAACCCGCATGTGGAGCATTCGTTTGTGTGGGATGCTCTACCAGGTTCATTCCTAGATAATGCACTCAAAGGGCACTAAGCATAGAGTGTGAAAACTGAGTTTCCTTGAGAGCTGCTTGGAAGCCTGATGGTGTGTGAAGTTAGTGAGCCAAATGGAGTTGTTCTCCCACAAGAACCACTCGGCTGATCCTTCTTCAATATGCCCTTCACCAACATGCAGTGTTTCCTTGATTGAATTAGCTCTCACACCAATATTTGCGTCTAGAGCCTTTGCATTGAGGGCTATCTGAAAATGGCTGTGGCGCTGAAGTTGCCTGTGAATGTGGAGTTGGTGGCATGTGAAACCCGCATGTGGAGCATTCGTTTCTGTGGGATGCTCTACCAGGTTCATTCCTAGATAATGCACTCAAAGGGCACTAAGCATAGAGTGTGAAAACTGAGTTTCCTTGAGAGCTGCTTGGAAGCCTGATGGTGTGTGAAGTTAGTGAGCCAAATGGATTTGTTCTCGCACAAGAACCACTCAGCTGATCCTTCTTCAATATACCCTTCACCAACATGCAGTGTTTCCTTGATTGAATTAGCTCTCACACCAATATTTGCGTCTAGAGCCTTTGCATTGAGGGCTATCTGAAAACGGCTGTGGCGCTGAAGTTGCGTGTGAATGTGGAGTTGGTGGCATGTGAAACCCGCATGTGGAGCATTCGTTTGTGTG
>NW_026700432.1:0-29684 GCF_030435755.1 Ochotona princeps | reverse complement strand
CGCATGTTAGGAGCATTCGTTTGTGTGGGATGCTCTACCATGTTCTTTCCAGTTCAAGGCACTCAAAGGGCACTAAGCCTAGAGTGTGAAAACTGAGTTTCCTTGAGAGCTGCTTGGTAAGCCCTGATGGTGTGTGAAGTTAGTGAGCCAAATGGAGTTGTTCTCCCACAAGAACCACTCGGCTAATCCTTCTTCATTATGCCCTTCACCAACATGCAGTGTTTCCTTGATTGAATTAGCTCTCAGAACAATACTTGCGTCTAGAGCATTTGCATTGAGGGCTATCTGAAAACGGCTGTGGCGCTGAAGTTGTCCTGTGAATGTGGAGTTGGTGTCATGTGAAACCCGCATGTGGAGCATTCCTTTGTGTGAGATGCTCCACCAAGCTTCATTTCAGTCCTTGGCACTCAAAGGGGCACTAAGCATAGAGTTGTGAAAACTAAGTTTCCTTGAGAGCTGCTTGGAAGCCTGATGGTGTGTGAAGTTAGTGAGCCAAATGGAGTTGTTCTCCCACAAGAACCACTCGGCTGATCCTTCTTCAATATGCCCTTCACCAACATGCAGTGTTTCCTTGATTGAAATTAGCTCTCACACCAATATTTGCGTCTAGAGCCTTTGCATTGAGGGCTATCTGAAAACGGCTGTGGCGCTGAAGTTGCCTGAGAATGTGGAGTTGGTGGCATGTGAAACCCGCATGTGGAGCATTCGTTTGTGTGGGATGCTCTACCAGGTTCATTCCTAGATAATGCA
The DNA here is from genome assembly GCF_030435755.1 of Ochotona princeps. Taxonomy (NCBI): domain Eukaryota; kingdom Metazoa; phylum Chordata; class Mammalia; order Lagomorpha; family Ochotonidae; genus Ochotona; species Ochotona princeps. The sequence goes on along the minus strand of NW_026700432.1, from coordinate 28,934 downwards.
CTCAAAGGGCACTAAGCATAGAGTGTGAAAACTGAGTTTCCCTTTGAGAGCTGCTTGGAAGCCTGATGGTGTGTGAAGTTAATGAGCCAAATGGAGTTGTTCTCACCACAAGAACCACTCGGCTTGATCCTTCTTCAATATGCCCTTCACCAACATGCAGTGTTTCCTTGATTGAATTAGCTCTCACAGCAATATTTGGTCTAGAGCCTTTGCATTGAGGGCTATCTGAAAACGGCTGTGGCGCCTGAAGTTGCCTGAGAATGTGGAGTTGGTGGCACTGTGAAACCCGCATGTGGAGCATTCGTTTTGTGTGGGATGCTCTACCAGGTTCATTCCTAGATAATGCACTCAAAGGGCACTAAGCATAGAGTGTGAAAAACTGAGTTTCCTGAGAGCTGCTTGGAAGCCTGATGGTGTGTGAAGTTAGTGAGCGCCAAAATGGAGTTGTTCTCCCACAAGAACGCCTCGGCTGATCCTTCTTCAATATGCCCTTCACCAACATGCAGTGTTTCCCTTGATTGAATTAGCTCTCACAACAATATTTGCGTCTAGAGCCTTTGCATTGAGGGTTATCTGGAAACGGCTGTGGCGCTGAAGTTGCCTGAGAATGTGGAGTTGGTGGCATGTGAAACCCGCATGTGGAGGATTCGTTTGTGTGGATGCTCACCAAGCTTCATTTCAGTCCTAGGCACTCAAAGGGCACTAAGCATAGAGTGTGAAAACTGAGTTTCCTTGAGAGCTGCTTGGAAGCCTGATGGTGTGTGAAGTTAGTGAGCCAAATGGAGTTGTTCTCCCACAAGAACCACTCGGCTGATCCTTCTTCAATATACCCTTCACCAACATGCAGTGTTTCCTTGATTGAATTACCTCTCACACCAATATTTGCGTCTAGAGCCTTTGCATTGAGGGTTATCTGAATACGGCTGTGGCGCTGAAGGTTGCATGTGAATGTGGAGTTTTTAACATGTGAAACCCGCATGTGGAGCATTCGTTTGTGTGGGATGCTCACCAAGTTTCATTCAGTTGTAGGCACTCAAAGGGCACTAAGCCATAGAGTGTGAAAACTGAGTTTCCTTGAGAGCTGCTTGGAAGCCTGATGGTGTGTGAAGTTAGTGAGCCAAATGGAGTTGTTCTCCCACAAGAACCACTCGGCTGATCCGTCTTCAATATGCCCTTCACCAACATGCAGTGTTTCCTTGATTGAATTAGCTCTCACACCAATATTTGCGTCTAGAGCCTTTGCATTGAGGGCTATCTGAAAACGGCTGTGGCGCTGAAGTTGCCTGAGAATGTGGAGTTGGTGGCATGTGAAACCCGCATGTGGAGCATTCGTTTGTGTGGGATGTTCACTCAAGTTTCATTTCAGTCCAAGGCACTCAAAGGGCACTAAGCATAGAGTGTGAAAACTGAGTTTCCTTGAGACCCTGCTTGGAAGCCTGATGGTGTGTGAAGTTACTGAGCCAGATATGGGAGTTATGGTTTCTCTCCCACAAGAATCACTTCGGCTGTTCCTTCTTCAATATGCCCCTTCACCAACATGCAGTGTTTCCTTGATTGAATTAGCTCTCACACCAATATTTGGCGTCTAGAGCCTTTACATTGAGGGCTATCTGAAAACGGCCTGTGGCGCTGAAGTTGCCTGAGAATGTGGAGTTGGTGGCAAGTGAAACCCGCATGTGGAGCAATTCGTTTGTGTGGGATGCTCTACCAGGTTCATTTCTAGATAATGCACTCAAAGGGCACTAAGCATAGAGTGTGAAAACAGAGTTTCCTTGAGATCTGCTTGGAAGCCCTGATGGTGTGTGAAGTTAGTGAGCCAAATGGAGTTGTTCTCCCACAAGAACCACTCGGCTGATCCTTCTTCAATATGCCCTTCACCAACATGCAGTGTTTCCTTGATTGAATTACCTCTCACACCAATATTTGCGTCTAGAGCCTTTGCATTGAGGGTTATCTGAAAACGGCTGTGGCGCTGAAGTTGCCTGAGGAATGTGGAGTTGGTGGCATGTGAAACCTGCATGTGGAGCATTCGTTTGTGTGGGATGCTCACCAAGCTACATTTCAGTCCTAGGCACTCAAAAGGGCACCTAAGCATAGAGTGTGAAAACTGAGTTTCCTTGAGAGCTGCTTGGAAGCCTGATGGTGTGTGAAGTTAGTGATTTAAATGGAGTTGTTCTCCCACAAGAACCACTCGGCTGATCCTTCTTCAATATGCCTTTCCCCAACATGCTGCTCGTTTCCTTGATTGAATTAGCTTCTCACACCAATATTTGCGGTGTAGAGCCTTTGCATTGAGAGGGCTATCTGAAAACGGCTGTGGCACTGAAGTTGCCTGAGAATGGTGGAGTTGGTGGCATGTGAAACCTGCATGTGGAGCATTCGTTTGTGTGGGATGCCTCTACCAGGTTCATTCCTAGACAATGCACTAAAGGGCACTAAGCATAGAGTGTGAAAACTGAGTTTCCTTGAGAGCTGCTTGGAAGCCTGATGGTGTGTGAAGTCAGTGAGCCAAATGGAGTTGTTCTCCCACAAGAACCACTCGGCTGATCCTTCTTCAATATGCCCTTCACCAACATGCAGTGTTTCCTTGATTGAATTAGCTCTCACACCAATATTTGCGTCTAGAGCCTTTGCATTGAGGGCTATCTGAAAACGGGCTGTGGCGCTGAAGTTCCAAGAGAATGTGAAGTTTTAAACATGTGAAACCCGCATGTGGAGCATTCGTTTTGTGTGGCGATGCTCACCAAGTTTCATTTCAGTTGTAGGCACTCAAAGGGCACTAAGCATAAGAGTGTGAAAACAGAGTTTCTTGAGAGCTGCTTGGAAGCCTGATGGTGTGTGAAGTTAGTGAGCCAAATGGAGTGTTGTTCTCCCACAAGAACCACCTCGGCTGATCCTTCTTCAATATGCCCTTCACCAACATGCAGTGTTTCCTTGATTGAATTAGCTCTCACACCAATATTTGGGTCTAGAGCGCTTTGCATTGAGGGCTATCTGAAAATGGCTGTGGCGCTGAAGTTGCCTGTGAATGTGGAGTTGGTGGCATGTGAAACCCGCATGTGGAGCATTCGTTTGTGTGGGATGCTCACCAAGGCTTCATTTCAGTCCAAGGCACTCAAAGGGCACTAAGCATAGAGTGTGAAAACTGAGTTTCCTTGAGAGCTGCTTGGAAGCCTGATGGTGTGTGAAGTTAGTGAGCCAAATGAGTTGTTCTCCCACAAGAACCACTCGGCTGATCCTTCTTCAATATGCCCCTTCACCAACATGCCAGTGTTTCCTTGATTGAATTAGCTCTCACAGCAATATTTGGTTCTAGAGCCTTTGCATTGAGGGCTATCTGAAAACGGCTGTGGCGCTGAAGTTGCCTGTGAATGTGGAGTTGGTGGCATGTGAAACCCGCATGTGGAGCAATTCGTTTGTGTGGGATGCTCTACCAGGTTCATTCCTAGATAAAGCACTCAAAGGGCACTAAGCATAGAGTGTGAAAACTGAGTTTCCTTGAGAGCTGCTTGGAAGCCTGATGGTGTGTGAAGTTACTGAGCCAAATGGAGTTGTTCTCCCACAAGAACCACTCGGCTGATCCTTCTTCAATATGCCCTTCACCAACATGCAGTGTTTCCTTGATTGAATTACCTCTCACAACCAATATTTGCGTCTAGAGCCTTTGCATTGAGGGTTATCTGGAAACGGCTGTGGCGCTGAAGTTGCCTGAGAATGTGGAGTTGGTGGCATGTGAAACCCGCATGTGGAGCATTCGTTTGTGTGGGATGCTCTACCAGGTTCATTCCTAGATAATGCACTCAGAGGGGCACTAAGCATAGAGTGTGAAAACTGAGTTTCCTTGAGAGCTGCTTGGAAGCCTGATGGTGTGTGAAGTTAGTGATTTAAATGGAGTTGTTCTCCCACAAGAACCACTCGGCTGATCCTTCTTCAATATGCCTTTCCCCAACATGCTGTGTTTCCTTGATTGAATTAGCTCTCCACACCAATATTTGCGTCTAGAGCCTTTGCATTGAGGGCTATCTGAAAACGGCTGTGGCACTGAAGTTGCCTGAGAATGTGGAGTTGGTGGCATGTGAAACCCGCAATGTGGAGCATTCGTTTGTGTGGGATGCTCTACCAGGTTCATTCCTAGACAATGCACTAAAGGGCACTAAGCCATAGAGTGTGAAAACTTAGTTTCCTTGAGAGCTGCTTGAAAGCCCTGATGGTGTGTGAAGTCAGTGAGCCAAATGGAGTTGTTCTCCCACAAGAACCAACTCGGCTGATCCTTCTTCAATATGCCCTTCACCAACATGCAGTGTTTCCTTGATTGAATTAGCTCTCACACCAATATTTGCGTCTAGAGCCTTTGCATTGAGGGCTATCTGAAAACGGCTGTGGCGCTGAAGTTGCAAGAGAATGTGAAGTTTTTAACATGTGAAACCCGCATGTGGAGCATTCGTTTGTGTGGGATGCTCACCAAGTTTCATATTCAGTTGTAGGCACTCAAAGGGCACTAAGCATAGAGTGTGAAAACTGAGTTTCCTTGAGAGCTGCTTGGAAGCCTGATGGTGTGTGAAGTTAGTGAGCCAAATGGAGTTGTTCTCCCACAAGAACCACTCGGCTGATCCTTCTTCAATATGCCCTTCACCAACATGCAGTGTTTCCTTGATTGAATTAGCTCTCACACCAATATTTGCGTCTAGAGCCTTTGCATTGAGGGCTATCTGAAAACGGCTGTGGCACTGAAGTTGCCTGAGAATGTGGAGTTGGTGGCATGTGAAACCCGCATGTGGAGCATTCGTTTGTGTGGGATGCTCACCAAGCTTCATTTCAGTCCAAGGCACTCAAAGGGCACTAAGCATTAGAGTGTGAAAACTGAGTTTCCTTGAGAGCTGCTTGGAAACCTGATGGTGTGTGAAGTTAGTGAGCCAAAATGGAGTTGTCTCTCCCACAAGAACCACTCGGCTGATCCTTCTTCAATATGCCCTTCACCAACATGCAGTGTTTCCTTGATTGAATTAGCTCTCACAGCAATATTTGGTTCTAGAGCCTTTGCATTGAGGGCTATCTGAAAACGGCTGTGGCGCTGAAGTTGCCTGTGAATGTGGAGTTGGTGGCATGTGAAACCCGCATGTGGAGCATTCGTTTGTGTGGGATGCTCTACCAGGTTCATTCCCTAGATAATGCACTCAAAGGGCACTAAGCATAGAGTGTGAAAACTGAGTTTCCTTGAGAGCTGCTTGGAAGCCTGATGGTGTGGTGAAGTTAGTGAGCCAAATGGAGTTGTTCTCCCACAAGAACCACTCGGCTGATCCTTCTTCAATATGCCCTTCACCAACATGCAGTGTTTCTCCTTGATTGAATTAGCTCTCACACACCAATATTTGCGTCTAGAGCCTTTGCATTGAGGGTTATCTGAAAACGGCTGTGGCGCTGAAGTTGCCTGTGAATGTGGAGTTGGTGGCATGTGAAACCCGCATGTGGAGCATTCGTTTGTGTGGGATGCTCTACCAGGTTCATTCCTACAATAATGCACTCAGAGGGCACTAAGCATAGAGTGTGAAAACTGAGTTTCCTTGAGAGCTGCTTGGAAGCCTGATGGTGTGTGAAGTTACTGAGCCAAATGGAGTTGTTCTCCCACAAGAACCACTCGGCTGATCCTTCTTCAATATGCCCTTCACCAACATGCAGTGTTTCCTTGATTGAATTAGCTCTCACACCAATATTTGCGTCTAGAGCCTTTGCATTGAGGGCTATCTGAAAACGGCTGTGGCAGCTGAAGTTGCCTGTGAATGTGGAGTTGGTGGCATGTGAAACCCGCATGTGGAGCATTCGTTTGTGTGGGATGCTCTTACCAGGTTCATTTCTAGATAATGCACTCAAAGGGCAACTAAGCATAGAGTGTGAAAACTGAGTTTCCTTGAGAGCTGCTTGGAAGCCTGATGGTGTGTGAAGTTAGTGAGCCAAATGGAGTTGTTCTCCCACAAGAACCACTCGGCTGATCCTTCTTCAATATGCCCTTCACCAACATGCAGTGTTTCCTTCATTGAATTAGCTCTCACACCAATAATTTGCGTCTAGAGCCTTTGCATTGAGGGCTATCTGAAAACGGCTGTGGCGCTGAAGTTGCCTGAGAATGTGGAGTTGGTGGCATGTGAAACCCGCATGTGGAGCATTCGTTGTGTGGGATGCTCACCAAGCTTTATTTCAGTCCAAGGCACTCAAAGGGCCACTAAGCATAGAGTGTGAAAACTGAGTTTCCTTGAGAGCTGCTTGGAAGCCTGATGGTGTGTGAAGTTAGTGAGCCAAATGGAGTTGTTCTCCCACAAGAACCACTCGGCCTGATCCTTCTTCAATATGCCCCTTCACCAACATGCAGTGTTTCCTTCATTGAAATAACTCTCACACCAATATTTGTGTCTAGAGCCTTTGCATTGAGGGCTATCTGAAAACGGCTGTGGCGCTGAAGTTGCCTGAGAATGTGGAGTTTGGTGGCATGTGAAACCTAATGTGGAGTTGGTGGCATGTGAAACCTGTATGTGGAGCTTTCGTTTGTGTGGGATGCTCACCAAGCTTCATTTCAGTCCTAGGCACTCAAAGGGCACTAAGCATAGAGTGTGAAAACTGAGTTTCCTTGAGAGCTGCTTGGAAGCCTGATGGTGTGTGAAGTTAGTGATTTAAATGGAGTTGTTCTCCCACAAGAACCACTCGGCTGATCCTTCTTCAATATGCCTTTCCCCAACATGCTGTGTTTCCTTGATTGAATTAGCTCTCACACCAATATTTGCGTCTAGAGCCTTTGCATTGAGGGCTATCTGAAAACGGCTGTGGCACTGAAGTTGCCTGAGAATGTGGAGTTGGTGGCATGTGAAACCCGCATGTGGAGCATTCGTTTGTGTGGGATGCTCTACCAGGTTCATTCCTAGACAATGCACTAAAGGGCACTAAGCATAGAGTGTGAAAACTGAGTTTCCTTGAGAGCTGCTTGGAAGCCTGATGGGGTGTGAAGTCAGTGAGCCAAATGGAGTTGTTCTCCCACAAGAACCACTCGGCTGATCCTTCTTCAATATGCCCTTCACCAACATGCAGTGTTTCCTTGATTGAATTAGCTCTCACACCAATATTTGCGTCTAGAGCCTTTGCATTGAGGGCTATCTGAAAACGGCTGTGGCGCTGAAGTTGCCTGAGGATGTGGAGTTGGTGGCATGTGAAACCCGCATGTGGAGCATTCGTTTGTGTGGGATGCTCACCAAGCTTCATTTCAGTCCAAGGCACTCAAAGGGCACTAAGCATAGAGTGTGAAAACTGAGTTTCCTTGAGAGCTGCTTGGAAGCCTGATGGTGTGTGAAGTTAGTGAGCCAAATGGAGTTGTTCTCCCACAAGAACCACTCGGCTGATCCTTCTTCAATATGCCCTTCACCAACATGCAGTGTTTCCTTGATTGAATTAGCTCTCACAGCAATATTTGGTTCTAGAGCCTTTGCATTGAGGGCTATCTGTAAACGGCTGTGGCGCTGAAGTTGCCTGAGAATGTGGAGTTGGTGGCATGTGAAACACGCATGTGGAGCATTTGTTTTTGTGGGATGCTCTACCATGTTCTTTCCTAGATAATGCACTCAAAGAGCACTAAGCCTAGAGTGTGAAAACTGAGTTTCCTTGAGAGCTGCTTGGAAGCCTGATGGTGTGTGAAGTTAATGAGCCAAATGGAGTTGTTCTCCCACAAGAACCACTAGGCTGATCATTCTTCAATATGCCCTTCACCAACATGCAGTGTTTCCTTGATTGAATTAGCTCTCACAGCAATATTTGGGTCTAGAGCCTTTGCATTGAGGGCTATCTGAAAACGGCTGTGGCGCTGAAGTTGCCTGAGAATGTGGAGTTGGTGGCATGTGAAACCCGCATGTGGAGCATTCGTTTGTGTGGGATGCTCTACCAGGTTCATTTCAGTCCTATTCACTCAAAGGGCACTAAGCATAGAGTGTGAAAACTGAGTTTTCTTGAGAGCTGCTTGGAAGCCTGATGGTGTGTGAAGTTAGTGAGCCAAATGGAGTTGTTCTCCCACAAGAACGACTCGGCTGATCTTTCTTCAATATGCCCTTCACCAACATGCAGTGTTTCCTTGATTGAATTAGCTCTCACACCAATATTTGCGTCTAGAGCCTTTGCATTGAGGGCTATCTGAAAACGGCTGTGGCGCTGAAGTTGCCTGTGAATGTGGAGTTGGTGGCATGTGAAACCCGCATGTGGAGCATTATTTTGTGTGGGATGCTAACAAACATCATTTCAGTCCTAGGCACTCAAAGGGCACTAAGCATAGAGTGTGAAAACTGAGTTTCCTTGAGAGCTGCTTGAAAGCCTGATGGTGTGTGAAGTCAGTGAGCCAAATGGAGTTGTTCTCCCACAAGAACCACTCGGCTGATCCTTCTTCAATATGCCCTTCACCAACATGCAGTGTTTCCTTGATTGAATTAGCTCTCACACCAATATTTGCGTCTAGAGCCTTTGCATTGAGGGCTATCTGAAAATGGCTTTGGCGCTGAAGTTGCCTGAGAATGTGGAGTTGGTGGCATATTAAACCCGCATGTGGAGCATTCGTTTGTGTGGGATGCTCTACCAGGTTCATTCCTAGATAATGCACTCAAAGGGCACTAAGCATAGAGTGTGAAAACTGAGTTTCCTTGAGAGCTGCTTGGAAGCCTGATGGTGTGTGAAGTTAGTGAGCCAAATGGAGTTGTTCTCCCACAAGAACCACTCGGCTGATCCGTCTTCAATATGCCCTTCATCAACATGCAGTGTTTCCTTGATTGAATTAGCTCTCACACCAATATTTGCGTCTAGAGCCTTTGCATTGAGGGCTATCTGAAAACGGCTGTGGCGCTGAAGTTGCCTGAGAATGTGGAATTGGTGACATGTGAAACCTGCATGTGGAGCATTCGTTTGTGTGGGATGCTCTACCAGGTTCATTCCTAGATAATGCACTCTAGTGCACTAAGCATAGAGTGTGAAAACTGAGTTTCCTTGAGAGCTGCTTGGAAGCCTGATGGTGTGTGAAGTTAGTGAGCCAAATGGAGTTGTTCTTCCACAAGAACCACTCGGCTGATCCTTCTTCATTATGCCCTTCACCAACATGCAGTGTTTCCTTGATTGAAACAGCTCTCACACCAATATTTGCGTCCAGAGCCTTTGCATTGAGGGCTATCTGAAAACGGCTTTGGCGCTGAAGTTGCCTGTGAATGTGGAGTTGGTGGCATGTGGAACCCGCATGTGGAGCATTCGTTTGTGTGGGATGCTCACCAAGTTTCATTTCAGTCCTAAGCACTCAACGGGCACTAAACATAGAGTGTGAAAACTGAGTTTCCTTGAGAGATGCTTGGAAGCCTGATGGTGTGTGAAGTTCGTGAGGCAAATGGAGTTGTTCTCCCACAAGAACCACTCGGCTGATCCTTCTTCAATATGCCCTTCACCAACATGCAGTGTTTCCTTGATTGAATTACCTCTCACACCAATATTTGCGTCCAGAGCCTTTGCATTGAGGGCTATCTGAAAACGGCTGTGGCGCTGAAGTTGCCTGTGAATGTGAAGTTGGTGGCATGTGAAACCCGCATGTGGAGCATTCTTTTGTGTGGAATGCTCTACTAGTTTTATATTAGTCCTAGGCACTCAAAGGGCATTAAGCATAGAGTGTCAAAAACTGAGTTTCCTTGAGAGCTGCTTGGAAGCCTGATGGTGTGTGAAGTTAGTAAGCCAAATGGAGTTGTTCTCCCACAAGAACCACTCGGCTGATCCTTCTTCAATATGCCCTTCACCAACATGCAGTGTTTCCTTGATTGAATTAGCTCTCACACCAATATTTGCGTCCAGATCTTTGCATTGAGGGCTATCTGAAAACGGCTGTGGCGCTGAAGTTGCCTGTGAATGTGGAGTTGGTGGCATGTGAAACCCGCATGTGGAGCATTCGTTTGTGTAGGATGCTCTGCCAGGTTAATTTCTAGATAATGCACTCAAAGGGCACTAAGCATAGAGTGTGAAAACTGAGTTTCCTTGAGAGCTGCTTGGAAGCCTGATGGTGTGTGAAGTTAGTGAGCCAAATGGAGTTGTTCTCCCAAAAGAACCACTCGGCTGATCCCTCTTCAATATGCCCTTCACCAACATGCAGTGTTTCCTTGATTGAATTAGCTCTCACACCAATATTTGCGTCTAGAGCCTTTGCATTGAGGGCTATCTGAAAACGGCTGTGGCGCTGAAGTTGCCTGTGAATGTGGAGTTGGTGGCATGTGAAACCCGCATGTGGAGCATTCGTTTGTGTGGGATGCTCACCAAGATTCATTTCAGTTGTAGGCACTCAAAGGGCCCTAAGCATAGAGTGTGAAAACAGAGTTTCCTTGAGATCTGCTTGGAAGCCTGATGGTGTGTGAAGTTAGTGAGCCAAATGGAGTTGTTCTCCCACAAGAACCACTAGGCTGATCCTTCTTCAATATGCCCTTCACCAACATGCAGTGTTTCCTTGATTGAATTAGCTCTCACACCAATATTTGCGTCTAGAGCCTTTGCATTGAGGGCTATCTGAAAACGGCTGTGGCGCTGAAGTTGCCTGAGAATGTGGAGTTGGTGGCATGTGAAACCCGCATGTGGAGCATTCGTTTGTGTGGGATGCTCACCAAGATTTATTTCAGTCCAAGGCACTCAAAGGGCACTAAGCATAGAGTGTGAAAACTGAGTTTCCTTGAGAGCTGCTTGGAAGCCTGATGGTGTGTGAAGTTAGTGAGCCAAATGGAGTTGTTCTCCCACAAGAACCACTCGGCTGATCCTTCTTCAATATGCCCTTCACCAACATGCAGTGTTTCCTTCATTGAAATAACTCTCACACCAATATTTGTGTCTAGAGCCTTTGCATTGAGGGCTATCTGAAAACGGCTGTGGCGCTGAAGTTGCCTGAGAATGTGGAGTTGGTGGCATGTGAAACCTGCATGTGGAGCATTCGTTTGTGTGGGATGCTCACCAAGCTTCATTTCAGTCCTAGGCACTCAAAGGGCACTAAGCATAGAGTGTGAAAACTGAGTTTCCTTGAGAGCTGCTTGGAAGCCTGATGGTGTGTGAAGTTAGTGAGCCAAATGGAGTTGTTCTCCCACAAGAACCACTAGGCTGATCCGTCTTCAATATGCCCTTCATCAACATGCAGTGTTTCCTGATTGAATTAGCTCTCACACCAATATTTGCGTCTAGAGCCTTTGCATTGAGGGCTATCTGAAAACGGCTGTGGCGCTGAAGTTGCCTGAAAATGTGGAATTGGTGACATGTGAAACCTGCATGTGGAGCATTCGTTTGTGTGGGATGCTCTACCAGGTTCATTCCTAGATAATGCACTAAAGTGCACTAAGCATAGAGTGTGAAAACTGAGTTTCCTTGAGAGCTGCTTGGAAGCCTGATGGTGTGTGAAGTTATTGAGCCAAATGGAGTTGTTCTTCCACAAGAACCACTCGGCTGATCCTTCTTCATTATGCCCTTCACCAACATGCAGTGTTTCCTTGATTGAAACAGCTCTCACACCAATATTTGCGTCCAGAGCCTTTGCATTGAGGGCTATCTGAAAACGGCTTTGGCGCTGAAGTTGCCTGTGAATGTGGAGTTGGTGGCATGTGGAACCCGCATGTGGAGCATTCGTTTGTGTGGGATGCTCACCAAGTTTCATTTCAGTCCTAAGCACACAACGGGCACTAAACATAGAGTGTGAAAACTGAGTTTCCTTGAGAGCTGCTTGGAAGCCTGATGGTGTGTGAAGTTCGTGAGGCAAATGGAGTTGTTCTCCCACAAGAACCACTCGGCTGATCCTTCTTCAATATGCCCTTCACCAACATGCAGTGTTTCCTTGATTGAATTACCTCTCACACCAATATTTGCGTCCAGAGCCTTTGCATTGAGGGCTATCTGAAAACGGCTGTGGCGCTGAAGTTGCCTGTGAATGTGAAGTTGGTGGCATGTGAAACCCGCATGTGGAGCATTCTTTTGTGTGGAATGCTCTACTAGTTTTATATTAGTCCTAGGCACTCAAAGGGCATTAAGCATAGAGTGTCAAAAACTGAGTTTCCTTGAAAGCTGCTTGGAAGCCTGATGGTGTGTGAAGTTAGTAAGCCAAATGGAGTTGTTCTCCCACAAGAACCACTCGGCTGATCATTCTTCAATATGCCCTTCACCAACATGCAGTGTTTCCTTGATTGAATTAGCTCTCACACCAATATTTGCGTCCAGATCTTTGCATTGAGGGCTATCTGAAAACGGCTGTGGCGCTGAAGTTGCCTGTGAATGTGGAGTTGGTGGCATGTGAAACCCGCATGTGGAGCATTCGTTTGTGTGGGATGCTCTGCCAGATTAATTTCTAGATAATGCACTCAAAGGGCACTAAGCATAGAGTGTGAAAACTGAGTTTCCTTGAGAGCTGCTTGGAAGCCTGATGGTGTGTGAAGTTAGTGAGCCAAATGGAGTTGTTCTCCCAAAAGAACCACTCGGCTGATCCCGCTTCAATATGCCCTTCACCAACATGCAGTGTTTCCTTGATTGAATTAGCTCTCACACCAATATTTGCGTCTAGAGCCTTTGCATTGAGGGCTATCTGAAAACGGCTGTGGCGCTGAAGTTGCCTGTGAATGTGGAGTTGGTGGCATGTGAAACCCGCATGTGGAGCATTCGTTTGTGTGGGATGCTCACCAAGCTTCATTTCAGTCCTAGGCACTCAAAGGGCACTAAGCATAGAGTGTGAAAACAGAGTTTCCTTGAGATCTGCTTGGAAGCCTGATGGTGTGTGAAGTTAGTGAGCCAAATGGAGTTGTTCTCCCACAAGAACCACTAGGCTGATCCTTCTTCAATATGCCCTTCACCAACATGCAGTGTTTCCTTGCTTGAATTAGCTCTCACACCAATATTTGCGTCTAGAGCCTTTGCATTGAGGGCTATCTGAAAACGGCTGTGGCGCTGAAGTTGCCTGAGAATGTGGAGTTGGTGGCATATGAAACCCGCATGTGGAGCATTCGTTTGTGTGGGATGCTCACCAAGCTTTATTTCAGTCCAAGGCACTCAAAGGGCACTAAGCATAGAGTGTGAAAACTGAGTTTCCTTGAGAGCTGCTTGGAAGCCTGATGGTGTGTGAAGTTAGTGAGCCAAATGGAGTTGTTCTCCCACAAGAACCACTCGGCTGATCCTTCTTCAATATGCCCTTCACCAACATGCAGTGTTTCCTTCATTGAAATAACTCTCACACCAATATTTGTGTCTAGAGCCTTTGCATTGAGGGCTATCTGAAAACGGCTGTGGCGCTGAAGTTGCCTGAGAATGTGGAGTTGGTGGCATGTGAAACCCGCATGTGGAGCATTCGTTTGTGTGGGATGCTCACCAAGCTTCATTTCAGTCCTAGGCACTCAAAGGGCACTAAGCATAGAGTGTGAAAACTGAGTTTCCTTGAGAGCTGCTTGGAAGCCTGATGGTGTGTGAAGTTAGTGATTTAAATGGAGTTGTTCTCCCACAAGAACCACTCGGCTGATCCTTCTTCAATATGCCTTTCCCCAACATGCTGTGTTTCCTTGATTTCATTAGCTCTCACACCAATATTTGCGTCTAGAGCCTTTGCATTGAGGGCTATCTGAAAACGGCTGTGGCACTGAAGTTGCCTGAGAATGTGGAGTTGGTGGCATGTGAAACCCGCATGTGGAGCATTCGTTTGTGTGGGATGCTCTACCAGGTTCATTCCTAGACAATGCACTAAAGGGCACTAAGCATAGAGTGTGAAAACTGAGTTTCCTTGAGAGCTGCTTGGAAGCCTGATGGTGTGTGAAGTCAGTGAGCCAAATGGAGTTGTTCTCCCACAAGAACCACTCGGCTGATCCTTCTTCAATATGCCCTTCACCAACATGCAGTGTTTCCTTGATTGAATTAGCTCTCACACCAATATTTGCGTCTAGAGCCTTTGCATTGAGGGCTATCTGAAAACGGCTGTGGCGCTGAAGTTGCAAGAGAATGTGAAGTTTTTAACATGTGAAACCCGCATGTGGAGCATTCGTTTGTGTGGGATGCTCTACCAGGTTCATTTCAGTCCTATTCACTCAAAGGGCACTAAGCATAGAGTGTGAAAACAGAGTTTCCTTGAGAGCTGCTTGGAAGCCTGATGGTGTGTGAAGTTAGTGAGCCAAATGGAGTTGTTCTCCCACAAGAACCACTCGGCTGATCCTTCTTCAATATGCCCTTCACCAACATGCAGTGTTTCCTTGATTGAATTAGCTCTCACACCAATATTTGCGTCTAGAGCCTTTGCATTGAGGGCTATCTGAAAACGGCTGTGGCGCTGAAGTTGCCTGAGAATGTGGAGTTGGTGGCATGTGAAACCCGCATGTGGAGCATTCGTTTGTGTGGGATGCTCACCAAGCTTCATTTCAGTCCAAGGCACTCAAAGGGCACTAAGCATAGAGTGTGAAAACTGAGTTTCCTTGAGAGCTGCTTGGAAGCCTGATGGTGTGTGAAGTTAGTGAGCCAAATGGAGTTGTTCTCCCACAAGAACCACTCGGCTGATCCTTCTTCAATATGCCCTTCACCAACATGCAGTGTTTCCTTGATTGAATTAGCTCTCACAGCAATATTTGGTTCTAGAGCCTTTGCATTGAGGGCTATCTGTAAACGGCTGTGGCGCTGAAGTTGCCTGAGAATGTGGAGTTGGTGGCATGTGAAACACGCATGTGGAGCATTTGTTTTTGTGTGGGATGCTCTACCATGTTCTTTCCTAGATAATGCACTCAAAGGGCACTAAGCCTAGAGTGTGAAAACTGAGTTTCCTTGAGAGCTGCTTGGAAGCCTGATGGTGTGTGAAGTTAGTGAGCCAAATGGAGTTGTTCTCCCACAAGAACCACTCGGCTGATCCTTCTTCAATATGCCCTTCACCAACATGCAGTGTTTCCTTGATTGAATTAGCTCTCACACCAATATTTGCGTCTAGAGCCTTTGCATTGAGGGTTATCTGAAAACGGCTGTGGCGCTGAAGTTGCCTGTGAATGTGGAGTTGGTGGCATGTGAAACCCGCATGTGGAGCATTCGTTTGTGTGGGATGCTCTACCAGGTTCATTCCTAGATAATGCACTCAAAGGGCACTAAGCATAGATTGTGAAAACTGAGTTTCCTTGAGAGCTGCTTGGAAGCCTGATGGTGTGTGAAGTTAGTGAGCCAAATGGAGTTGTTCTCCCACAAGAACCACTAGGCTGATCCTTCTTCAATATGCCCTTCACCAACATGCAGTGTTTCCTTGATTGAATTAGCTCTCACAGCAATATTTGGGTCTAGAGCCTTTGCATTGAGGGCTATCTGAAAACGGCTGTGGCGCTGAAGTTGCCTGTGAATGTGGAGTTGGTGGCATGTGAAACCCGCATGTGGAGAATTCGTTTGTGTGGGATGCTCTACCAGCTTCATTTCAGTCCTATTCACTCAAAGGGCACTAAGCATAGAGTGTGAAAACTGAGTTTTCTTGAGAGCTGCTTGGAAGCCTGATGGTGTGTGAATTTAGTGAGCCAAATGGAGTTGTTCTCCCACAAGAACGACTCGGCTGATCTTTCTTCAATATGCCCTTCACCAACATGCAGTGTTTCCTTGATTGAATTAGCTCTCACACCAATATTTGCGTCTAGAGCCTTTGCATTGAGGGCTATCTGAAAACGGCTGTGGCGCTGAAGTTGCCTGTGAATGTGGAGTTGGTGGCATGTGAAACCTGCATGTGGAGCATTATTTTGTGTGGGATGCTAACAAACATCATTTCAGTCCTAGGCACTCAAAGGGCACTAAGCATAGAGTGTGAAAACTGAGTTTCCTTGAGAGCTGCTTGAAAGCCTGATGGTGTGTGAAGTCAGTGAGCCAAATGGAGTTGTTCTCCCACAAGAACCACTCGGCTGATCCTTCTTCAATATGCCCTTCACCAACATGCAGTGTTTCCTTGATTGAATCAGCTCTCACACCAATATTTGCGTCTAGAGCCTTTGCATTGAGGGCTATCTGAAAATGGCTTTGGCGCTGAAGTTGCCTGAGAATGTGGAGTTGGTGGCATATTAAACCCGCATGTGGAGCATTCGTTTGTGTGGGATGCTCTACCAGGTTCATTCCTAGATAATGCACTCAAAGGGCACTAAGCATAGAGTGTGAAAACTGAGTTTCCTTGAGAGCTGCTTGGAAGCCTGATGGTGTGTGAAGTTAGTGAGCCAAATGGAGTTGTTCTTCCACAAGAACCACTCGACTGATCCGTCTTCAATATGCCCTTCATCAACATGCAGTGTTTCCTTGATTGAATTAGCTCTCACACCAATATTTGCGTCTAGAGCCTTTGCATTGAGGGCTATCTGAAAACGGCTGTGGCGCTGAAGTTGCCTGAGAATGTGGAATTGGTGACATGTGAAACCTGCATGTGGAGCATTCGTTTGTGTGGGATGCTCTACCAGGTTCATTCCTAGATAATGCACTAAAGTGCACTAAGCATAGAGTGTGAAAACTGAGTTTCCTTGAGAGCCGCTTGGAAGCCTGATGGTGTGTGAAGTTAGTGAGCCAAATGGAGTTGTTCTCCCACAAGAACCACTCGGATGCTCCTTCTTCAATATGCCCTTCACCAACATGCAGTGTTTCCTTGATTGAATTAGCTCTCACACCAATATTTGCGTCTAGAGCCTTTGCATTGAGGGCTATCTGAAAACGGCTGTGGCGCTGAAGTTGCTTGAGAATGTGGAGTTGGTGGCAAGTGAAACCCGCATGTGAAGCATTCGTTTGTGTGGGATGCTCACCAAGTTTCATTTCAGTCCTAGGCACTCAAAGGGCACTAAGCATAGAGTGTGAAAACTGAGTTTCCTGGAGAGCTGCTTGGAAGCCTGATGGTGTGTGAAGTTAGTGAGCCAAATGGAGTTGTTCTCCCACAAGAACCACTCGGCTGATCCCTCTTCAATATGCCCTTCACCAACATGCAGTGTTTTCTTGATTGAATTAGCTCTCACACCAATATTTGCGTCTAGAGCCTTTGCATTGAGGGCTATCTGAAAACGGCTGTGGCGCTGAAGTTGCCTGTGAATGTGGAGTTGGTGGCATGTGAAACCCGCATGTGGAGCATTCGTTTGTGTGGGATGCTAACAAACATCATTTCAGTCCTAGGCACTCAAAGGGCACTAAGCATAGAGTGTGAAAACTGAGTTTCCTTGAGAGCTGCTTGAAAGCCTGATGGTGTGTGAAGTCAGTGAGCCAAATGGAGTTGTTCTCCCACAAGAACCTCTCGGCTGATCCTTCTTCAATATTCCCTTCACAAACATGCAGTGTTTCCTTGATTGAATTAGCTCTCACACCAATATTTGCGTCCAGAGCCATTGCATTGAGGGCTATCTGTAAACGGCTGTGGCGCTGAAGTTGCAAGAGAATGTGAAGTTTTTAACATGTGAAACCCGCATGTGGAGCATTTGTTTTTGTGGGATGCTCTACCAGGTTCATTTCTAGATAATGCACTCAAAGGGCACTAAGCATAGAGTGTGAAAACTGAGTTTCCTTGAGAGCTGCTTGGAAGCCTGATGGTGTGTGAAGTTAGTGAGCCAAATGGAGTTGTTCTCCCACAAGAACCACTCGGCTGATCCTTCTTCAATATGCCCTTCACCAACATGCAGTGTTTCCTTGACTGAATTAGCTCTCACACCAATATTTGCGTCTGGAGCCTTTGCATTGAGGGCTATCTGAAAACGGCTGTGGCGCTGAAGTTGCCTGTGAATGTGGAGTTGGTGGCATGTGAAACCCGCATGTGGAGCATTATTTTGTGTGGGATGCTAACAAACATCATTTCAGTCCTAGGCACTCAAAGGGCACTAAGCATAGAGTGTGAAAACAGAGTTTCCTTGAGAGCTGCTTGGAAGCCTGATGGTGTGTGAAGTTAGTGAGCCAAATGGAGTTGTTCTCCAACAAGAACCACTCGGCTGATCCTTCTTCAATATGCCCTTCACCAACATGCAGTGTTTCCTTGATTGAATTAGCTCTCACACCAATATTTGCGTCTAGAGCCTTTGCATTGAGGGCTATCTGAAAATGGCTTTGGCGCTGAAGTTGCCTGTGAATGTGGAGTTGGTGGCATATTAAACCCGCATGTGGAGCATTCGTTTGTGTGGGATGCTCTACCAGGTTCATTCCTAGATAATGCACTCAAAGGGCACTAAGCATAGAGTGTGAAAACTGAGTTTCCTTGAGAGCTGCTTGGAAGCCTGATGGTGTGTGAAGTTAGTGAGCTAAATGGAGTTGTTCTCCCACAAGAACCACTCGGCTGATCCGTCTTCAATATGCCCTTCATCAACATGCAGTGTTTCCTTGATTGAATTAGCTCTCACACCAATATTTGCGTCTAGAGCCTTTGCATTGAGGGCTATCTGAAAACGGCTGTGGCGCTGAAGTTGCCTGAGAATGTGGAATTGGTGACATGTGAAACCTGCATGTGGAGCATTCGTTTGTGTGGGATGCTCTACCAGGTTCATTCCGAGATAATGCACTAAAGTGCACTAAGCATAGAGTGTGAAAACTGAGTTTCCTTGAGAGCTGCTTGGAAGCCTGATGGTGTGTGAAGTTAGTGAGCCAAATGGAGTTGTTCTCCCACAAGAACCACTCGGATGCTCCTTCTTCAATATGCCCTTCACCAACATGCAGTGTTTCCTTGATTGAATTAGCTCTCACACCAATATTTGCGTCTAGAGCCTTTGCATTGAGGGCTATCTGAAAATGGCTGTGGCGCTGAAGTTGCCTGAGAATGTGGAGTTGGTGGCAAGTGAAACCCGCATGTGAAGCATTCGTTTGTGTGGGATGCTCACCAAGTTTCATTTCAGTCCTAGGCACTCAAAGGGCACTAAGCATAGAGTGTGAAAACTGAGTTTCCTTGAGAGCTGCTTGGAAGCCTGATGGTGTGTGAAGTTAGTGAGCCAAATGGAGTTGTTCTTCCACAAGAACCACTCGGCTGATCCTTCTTCATTATGCCCTTCACCAACATGCAGTGTTTCCTTGATTGAAACAGCTCTCACACCAATATTTGCGTCCAGAGCCTTTGCATTGAGGGCTATCTGAAAACGGCTTTGGCGCTGAAGTTGCCTGTGAATGTGGAGTTGGTGGCATGTGGAACCCGCATGTGGAGCATTCGTTTGTGTGGGATGCTCACCAAGTTTCATTTCAGTCCTAAGCACTCAACGGGCACTAAGCATAGAGTGTGAAAACTGAGTTTCCTTGAGAGATGCTTGGAAGCCTGATGGTGTGTGAAGTTCGTGAGGCAAATGGAGTTGTTCTCCCACAAGAACCACTCGGCTGATCCTTCTTCAATATGCCCTTCACCAACATGCAGTGTTTCCTTAATTGAATTACCTCTCACACCAATATTTGCGTCCAAAGCCTTTGCATTGAGGGCTATCTGAAAACGGCTGTGGCGCTGAAGTTGCCTGTGAATGTGAAGTTGGTGGCATGTGAAACCCGCATGTGGAGCATTCTTTTGTGTGGAATGCTCTACTAGTTTTATATTAGTCCTAGGCACTCAAAGGGCATTAAGCATAGAGTGTCAAAAACTGAGTTTCCTTGAGAGCTGCTTGGAAGCCTGATGGTGTGTGAAGTTAGTGAGCCAAATGGAGTTGTTCTCCCACAAGAACCACTCGGCTGATCCTTCTTCAATATGCCCTTCACCAACATGCAGTGTTTCCTTGATTGAATTAGCTCTCACACCAATATTTGCGTCCAGATCTTTGCATTGAGGGCTATCTGAAAACGGCTGTGGCGCTGAAGTTGCCTGTGAATGTGGAGTTGGTGGCATGTGAAACCCGCATGTGGAGCATTCGTTTGTGTGGGATGCTCTGCCAGGTTAATTTCTAGATAATGCACTCAAAGGGCACTAAGCATAGAGTGTGAAAACTGAGTTTCCTTGAGAGCTGCTTGGAAGCCTGATGGTGTGTGAAATTAGTGAGCCAAATGGAGTTGTTCTCCCAAAAGAACCACTCGGCTGATCCCTCTTCAATATGCCCTTCACCAACATGCAGTGTTTCCTTGATTGAATTAGCTCTCACACCAATATTTGCGTCTAGAGCCTTTGCATTGAGGGCTATCTGAAAACGGCTGTGGCGCTGAAGTTGCCTGTGAATGTGGAGTTGGTGGCATGTGAAACCCGCATGTGGAGCATTCGTTTGTGTGGGATGCTAACAAACATCATTTCAGTCCTAGGACTCAAATAGCACTAAGCATAGAGTGTGAAAACTGAGTTTCCTTGAGAGCTGCTTGAAAGCCTGGTGGTGTGTGAAGTCAGTGAGCCAAATGGAGTTGTTCTCCCACAAGAACCACTCGGCTGATCCTTCTTCAATATGCCCTTCACCAACATGCAGTGTTTCCTTGATTGAATTAGCTCTCACACCAATATTTGCTTCTAGAGCCTTTTCATTGAGGGCTATCTGAAAACAGCTGTGGCGCTGAAGTTGCCTGAGAATGTGGAGTTGGTGGCATATTAAACCCGCATGTGGAGCATTCGTTTGTGTGGGATGCTCTACCAGGTTCATTCCTAGATAATGCACTAAAGTGCACTAAGCATAGAGTGTGAAAACTGAGTTTCCTTGAGAGCTGCTTGGAAGCCTGATGGTGTGTGAAGTTAGTGAGCCAAATGGAGTTGTTCTCCCACAAGAACCACTCGGATGCTCCTTCTTCAATATGCCCTTCACCAACATGCAGTGTTTCCTTGATTGAATTAGCTCTCACACCAATATTTGCGTCCAGAGCCTTTGCATTGAGGGCTATCTGAAAACGGCTTTGGCGCTGAAGTTGCCTGTGAATGTGGAGTTGGTGGCATGTGGAACCCGCATGGGAAGCATTCGTTTGTGTGGGATGCTCACCAAGTTTCATTAAAGTCCTAGGCACTCAACGGGCACTAAACATAGAGTGTGAAAACTGAGTTTCCTTGAGAGATGCTTGGAAGCCTGATGGTGTGTGAAGTTCATGAGGCAAATGGAGTTGTTCTCCCACAAGAACCACTCGGCTGATCCTTCTTCAATATGCCCTTCACCAACATGCAGTGTTTCCTTGATTGAATTAGCTCTCACACCAATATTTGCGTCTAGAGCCTTTGCATTGAGGGCTATCTGAAAACGGCTGGGGCGCTGAAGTTGCCTGTGAATGTGAAGTTGGTGGCATGTGAAACCCGCATGTGGAGCATTCTTTTGTGTGGGATGCTCCACTAGTTTTATATTAGTCCTAGGCACTCAAAGGGCATTAAGCATAGAGTGTCAAAAACTGAGTTTCCTTGAGAGCTGCTTGGAAGCCTGATGGTGTGTGAAGTTAGTAAGCCAAATGGAGTTGTTCTCCCACAAGAACCACTCGGCTGATCCTTCTTCAATATGCCCTTCACCAACATGCAGTGTT
Source organism: Ochotona princeps (assembly GCF_030435755.1). Classification (NCBI taxonomy): domain Eukaryota; kingdom Metazoa; phylum Chordata; class Mammalia; order Lagomorpha; family Ochotonidae; genus Ochotona; species Ochotona princeps. The sequence continues at coordinate 7,544 of NW_026700432.1, read as the reverse complement.
TCCTTGATTGAATTAGCTCTCACACCAATATTTGCATCTAGAGCCTTTGCATTGAGGGCTATCTGAAAACGGCTGTGGCGCTGAAGTTGCCTGTGAATGTGGAGTTGGTGGCATGTGAAACCCGCATGTGGAGCATTCGTTTGTGTGGGATGCTCTGCCAGGTTCATTTCTAGATAATGCACTCAAAGGGCACTAAGCATAGAGTGTGAAAACTGAGTTTCCTTGAGAGATGCTTGGAAGCCTGATGGTGTGTGAAGTTCGTGAGGCAAATGGAGTTGTTCTCCCAAAAGAACCACTCGGCTGATCCTTCTTCAATATGCCCTTCACCAACATGCAGTGTTTCCTTGATTGAATTAGCTCTCACACCAATATTTGCGTCCAGAGCCTTTGCATTGAGGGCTCTCTGAAAACGGCTGTGGCGCTGAAGTTGCCTGTGAATGTGGTGTTGGTGGCATGTGAAACCCTCATGTGGAGCATTCGTTTGTGTGGGATGCTCTGCCAGGTTCATTTCTAGATAATGCACTCAAAGGGCACTAAGCATAGAGTGTGAAAACTGAGTTTCCTTGAGAGCTGCTTGGAAGCCTGATGGTGTGTGAAGTTAGTGAGCCAAATGGAGTTGTTCTCCCTCAAGAACCACTCGGCTGATCCTTCTTCAATATGCCCTTCACCAACATGCAGTGTTTCCTTGATTGAATTAGCTCTCACACCAATATTTGCCTCTAGAGCCTTTGCATTGAGGGCTATCTGAAAACGGCTGTGGCGCTGAAGTTGCCTGAGACTGTGGAGTTGGTAACATGTGAAACCCGCATGTGGAGCATTCGTTTGTGTGGGATGCTCTACCAGGTTCATTCCTAGACAATGCACTAAAGGGCACTAAGCATAGAGTGTGAAAACTGAGTTTCCTTGAGAGATGCTTGGAAGCCTGATGGTGTGTGAAGTTCATGAGGCAAATGGAGTTGTTCTCCCACAAGAACCACTCGGCTGATCCTTCTTCAATATGCCCTTCACCAACATGCAGTGTTTCCTTGATTGAATTAGCTCTCACACCAATATTTGCGTCTAGAGCCTTTGCATTGAGGGCTATCTGAAAACGGCTGGGGCGCTGAAGTTGCCTGTGAATGTGAAGTTGGTGGCATGTGAAACCCGCATGTGGAGCATTCTTTTGTGTGGGATGCTCCACTAGTTTTATATTAGTCCTAGGCACTCAAAGGGCATTAAGCATAGAGTGTCAAAAACTGAGTTTCCTTGAGAGCTGCTTGGAAGCCTGATGGTGTGTGAAGTTAGTAAGCCAAATGGAGTTGTTCTCCCACAAGAACCACTCGGCTGATCCTTCTTCAATATGCCCTTCACCAACATGCAGTGTTTCCTTGATTGAATTAGCTCTCACACCAATATTTGCGTCCAGATCTTTGCATTGAGGGCTATCTGAAAACGGCTGTGGCGCTGAAGTTGCCTGTGAATGTGGAGTTGGTGGCATGTGAAACCCGCATGTGGAGCATTCGTTTGTGTGGGATGCTCTGCCAGGTTCATTTCTAGATAATGCACTCAAAGGGCACTAAGCATAGAGTGTGAAAACTGAGTTTCCTTGAGAGATGCTTGGAAGCCTGATGGTGTGTGAAGTTCGTGAGGCAAATGGAGTTGTTCTCCCAAAAGAACCACTCGGCTGATCCTTCTTCAATATGCCCTTCACCAACATGCAGTGTTTCCTTGATTGAATTAGCTCTCACACCAATATTTGCGTCCAGAGCCTTTGCATTGAGGGCTCTCTGAAAACGGCTGTGGCGCTGAAGTTGCCTGTGAATGTGGTGTTGGTGGCATGTGAAACCCGCATGTGGAGCATTCGTTTGTGTGGGATGCTCTGCCAGGTTCATTTCTAGATAATGCACTCAAAGGGCACTAAGCATAGAGTGTGAAAACTGAGTTTCCTTGAGAGCTGCTTGGAAGCCTGATGGTGTGTGAAGTTAGTGAGCCAAATGGAGTTGTTCTCCCTCAAGAACCACTCGGCTGATCCTTCTTCAATATGCCCTTCACCAACATGCAGTGTTTCCTTGATTGAATTAGCTCTCACACCAATATTTGCCTCTAGAGCCTTTGCATTGAGGGCTATCTGAAAACGGCTGTGGCGCTGAAGTTACCTGAGACTGTGGAGTTGGTAACATGTGAAACCCGCATGTGGAGCATTCGTTTGTGTGGGATGCTCTACCAGGTTCATTCCTAGACAATGCACTAAAGGGCACTAAGCATAGAGTGTGAAAACTGAGTTTCCTTGAGAGCTGCTTGGAAGCCTGATGGTGTGTGAAGTCAGTGAGCCAAATGGAGTTGTTCTCTCACAAGAACCCCTCGGCTGATCCTTCTTCAATATGCTCTTCACCAACATGCAGTGTTTCCTTGATTGAATTAGCTCTCACACCAATATTTGCCTCTAGAGCCTTTGCATTGAGGGCTATCTGAAAACGGCTTTGGCGCTGAAGTTGCCTGAGAAGGTGGAGTTGGTGGCATGTGAAACCCTCATGTGGAGCATTCGTTTGTGTGGGATGCTCTACAAGGTTCTTTCCTAGATAATGCACTCAAAGGGCACTAAGCATAGAGTGTGAAAACTGAGTTTCCTTGAGAGCTGCTTGGAAGCCTGATGGTGTGTGAAGTCAGTGAGCCAAATGGAGTTGTTCTCCCACAAGAACCACTCGGCTGATCCTTCTTCAATATGCCCTTCACCAACATGCAGTGTTTCCTTGATTGAATTAGCTCTCACACCAATATTTGCGTCCAGAGCCATTGCATTGAGGGCTATCTGAAAACGGCTGTGGCGCTGAAGTTGTCTGTGAATGTGGAGTTGGTGGCATGTGAAACCCGCATGTGGAGCATTCCTTTTTGTGGGATGCTCTACAAGGTTCTTTCCTAGATAATGCCCTCAAAGGGCACTAAGCATAGAGTGTGAAAACTGAGTTTCCTTGAGAGCTGCTTGGAAGCCTGATGGTGTGTGAAGTTAGTGAGCCAAATGGAGTTGTTCTCCCACAAGAACCACTCGGCTGATCCTTCTTCAATATGCCCTTCACCAACATGCAGTGTTTCCTTGATTGAATTAGCTCTCACACCAATATTTGCGTCTAGAGCCTTTGCATTGAGGGCTATCTGAATACGGCTGTGGCGCTGAAGTTGCCTGTGAATGTGGAGTTGGTGGCATGTGAAAGCCACATGTGGAGCATTCGTTTGTGTGGGATGCTCTACCAGGTTCATTTCTAGATAATGCACTCATAGGGCACTAAGCATAGAGTGTGAAAACTGAGTTTCCTTGAGAGCTGCTTGGAAGCCTGATGGTGTGCGACGTTAGTGAGCCAAATGGAGTTGTTCTCCCACAAGAACCACTCGACTGATCCTTCTTCAATATGCCCTTCACCAACATGCAATGTTTCCTTGATTGAATTAGCTCTCACACCAATATTTGCGTCTAGAGCCTTTGCATTGAGGGCTATCTGAAAACGGCTGTGGCGCTGAAGTTGCCTGAGAATGTGGAGTTGGTGTCATGTGAAACCCGCATGTGGAGCATTCGTTTGTGTGGGATGCTCACCAAGCTTCATTTCAGTCCAAGGCACTCAAAGGGCACTAAGCATAGAGTGTGAAAACTGAGTTTCCTTGAGAGCTGCTTGGAAGCCTGATGGTGTGTGAAGTTAGTGAGCCAAATGGAGTTGTTCTCCCACAACAACCACTCGGCTGATCCTTCCTCAATATGCCCTTCACCAACATGCAGTGTTTCCTTGATTGAATTAGCTCTCACACCAATATTTGCGTCTAGAGCCTTTGCATTGAGGGCTATCTGAAAACGGCTGTGGCGCTGAAGTTGCCTGTGAATGTGGTGTTGGTGGCATGTGAAACCCGCATGTGGAGCATTCGTTTGTGTGGGATGCTCACGAAGCATCATTTCAGTCCTAGGCACTCAAAGGGCACTAAGCATAGAGTGTGAAAACTGAGTTTCCTTGAGAGCTGCTTGGAAGCCTGATGGTGTGTGAAGTTAGTGAGCCAAATGGAGTTGTTCTCCCACAAGAACCACTCGGCTGATCCTTCTTCAATATGCCCTTCACCAACATGCAGTGTTTCCTTGATTGAATTAGCTCTCACACCAATATTTGCGTCCAGAGCCATTGCATTGAGGGCTATCTGAAAATGGCTTTGGCGTTGAAGTTGCCTGTGAATGTGGAGTTGGTGGCATGTGAAACGTGCATGTAGAGCATTCGTTTGTGTGGGATGCTCACCAAGCTTCATTTCAGTCCTAAGCACTCAAAGGGCACTAAGCATAGAGTGTGAAAACTGAGTTTCCTTGAGAGCTGCTTGGAAGCCTGATGGTGTGTGAAGTTAGTGAACCAAATGGAGTTGTTCTCCCACAAGAACCACTCGGCTGATCCTTCTTCAATATGCCCTTCACCAACATGAAGTGTTTCCTTGATTGAATTAGCTCTCACACCAATATTTGCGTCTAGAGCCTTTGCATTGAGGGCTATCTGAAAACAGCTGTGGCGCTGAAGTTGCCTGAGAATGTGGAGTTGGTGGCATGTGAAACCCGCATGTGGAGCATTCGTTTGTGTGGGATGCTCACCAAGCTTCATTTCAGTCCTAGGCACTCAAAGGGCACTAAGCATAGAGTGTGAAAACTGAGATTCCTTGAGAGCTGCTTGGAAGCCTGATGCTGTGTGACGTTAGTGAGCCAAATGGAGTTGTTCTCCCACAAGAACCACTCGGCTGATCCTTCTTCAATATGCCCTTCACCAACATGCAGTGTTTCCTTGATTGAATTAGCTCTCACACCAATATTTGCATCTAGAGCCTTTGCATTGAGGGCTATCTGAAAACGGCTTTGGCGCTGAAGTTGCCTGATAATGTGGAGTTGGTGGCATGTGAAACCCGCATGTGGAGCATTCGTTTGTGTGGGATGCTCACCAAGCATCATTTCAGTCCTAGGCACTCAAAGGGCATTAGGCATAGAGTGTGAAAACTGAGCTTCCTTGAGAGTTGCTTGAAAGCCTGATGGTGTGTGAAGTCAGTGAGCCAAATGGAGTTGTTCTCCCACAAGAACCACTCGGCTAATCTTTCTTCAATATGCCCTTCACCCACATAAAGTGTTTCCTTGATTGAATTAGCTCTCACACCAATATTTGCGTCTGGAGCCTTTGCATTGAGGGCTATCTGAAAACGGCTGTGGCGCTGAAGTTGCCTGTGAATGTGGAGTTGGTGGCATGTGAAACCCGCATGTGGAGCATTCGTTTGTGTGGGATGCTCACCAAGCTTCATTTCAGTCCTAGGCACTCAAAGGGCACTAAGCATAGAGTGTGAAAACTGAGTTTCCTTGAGAGCTGCTTGGAAGCCTGATGGTATGTGAATTTAGTGAGCCAAATGGAGTTGTTCTCCCACAAGAACCACTCGGCTGATCATTCTTCAATATGCCCTTCACCAACATGCAGTGTTTCCTTGATTGAATTAGCTCTCACACAAATATTTGCATCTAGAGCCTTTGCATTGAGGGCTATCTGAAAATGGCTGTGGCGCTGAAGTTGCTTGTGAATGTGGAGTTGGTGGCATGTGAAACCCGCATGTAGAGCATTCGTTTGTGTGGGATGCTCACGAAGGATCATTCCAGTTCAAGGCACTCAAAGGGCACTAAGCATAGAGTGTGAAAACTAAGTTTCCTTGAGAGCTGCTTAGAAGCCTGATGGTGTGTGAAGTTAGTGAGCCAAATGGAGTTGTTCTCTCACAAGAACCACTCGGCTGATCCTTCTTCAATATGCCTTTCACCAACATGCATTGTTTCCTTGATTGAATTAGCTCTCACACCAATATTTGCATCTAGAGCCTTTGCATTGAGGGCTATCTGAAAACGGCTGTGGCGCTGAAGCTGCCTGTGAATGTGGAGTTGGTGGCATGTGAAACCCGCATGTGGAGCATTCGTTTGTGTGGGATGCTCTACCAGGTTCATTCCTAGATAATGCACTCAAAGGGCACTAAGCATAGAGTGTGAAAACTGAGTTTCCTTGAGAGCTGCTTGGAAGCCTGATGGTGTGTGAAGTTAGTGAGCCAAATGGAGTTGTTCTCTCACAAGAACCACTCGGCTGATCCTTCTTCAATATGCCCTTCACCAACATGCTGTGTTTCCTTGATTGAATTAGCTCTCACACCAATATTTGCGTCTAGAGCCTTTGCATTGAGGGCTATCTGAAAACGGCTGGTGAGCTGAAGTTGCCTGTGAATGTGGAGTTGGTGGCATGTGAAACCCGCATGTGGAGCACTCGTTTGTGTGGGATGCTCACAAAGCATCATTTCAGTCCTAGGCACTTAAAGGGCACTAAGCATAGAGTGTGAAAACTGAGTTTCCTTGAGAACTGCTTGGAAGCCTGATGGTGTGTGAAGTTAGTGAGCCAAATGGAGTTGTTCTCCCACAAGAACCACTCGGCTGATCCTTCTTCAATATGCCCTTCACCAACATGAAGTGTTTCCTTGATTGAATTAGCTCTCACACCAATATTTGCGTCCAGAGCCTTTGCATTGAGGGCTATCTGAAAACGGCTGTGGCGCTGAAGTTGCCTGTGAATGTGGAGTTGGTGGCATGTGAAACCCGCATGTGGAGCATTCGTTTGTGTGGGATGCTCACCAAGCTTCATTTCAGTCCTAGGCACTCAAAGGGCACTAAGCATAGAGTGTGAAAACTGAGATTCCTTGAGAGCTGCTTGGAAGCCTGATGCTGTGTGACGTTAGTGAGCCAAATGGAGTTGTTCTCCCACAAGAACCACTCGGCTGATCCTTCTTCAATATGCCCTTCACCAACATGCAGTGTTTCCTTGATTGAATTAGCTCTCACACCAATATTTGCATCTAGAGCCTTTGCATTGAGGGCTATCTGAAAACGGCTTTGGCGCTGAAGTTGCCTGATAATGTGGAGTTGGTGGCATGTGAAACCCGCATGTGGAGCATTCGTTTGTGTGGGATGCTCACCAAGCATCATTTCAGTCCTAGGCACTCAAAGGGCATTAGGCATAGAGTGTGAAAACTGAGCTTCCTTGAGAGCTGCTTGAAAGCCTGATGGTGTGTGAAGTCAGTGAGCCAAATGGAGTTGTTCTCCCACAAGAACCACTCGGCTAATCTTTCTTCAATATGCCCTTCACCCACATAAAGTGTTTCCTTGATTGAATTAGCTCTCACACCAATATTTGCGTCTAGAGCCTTTGCATTGAGGGCTATCTGAAAACGGCTGTGGCGCTGAAGTTGCCTGAGAATGTGGAATTGGTGACATGTGAAACCTGCATGTGGAGCATTCGTTTGTGTGGGATGCTCTACCAGGTTCATTCCTAGATAATGCACTAAAGTGCACTAAGCATAGAGTGTGAAAACTGAGTTTCCTTGAGAGCTGCTTGGAAGCCTGATGGTGTGTGAAGTTAGTGAGCCAAATGGAGTTGTTCTCCCACAAGAACCACTCGGATGCTCCTTCTTCAATATGCCCTTCACCAACATGCAGTGTTTCCTTGATTGAATTAGCTCTCACACCAATATTTGCGTCTAGAGCA
>NW_026700431.1:0-26310 GCF_030435755.1 Ochotona princeps | reverse complement strand
AGAGCCTTTGCATTGAGGGCTATCTGAAAACGGCTGTGGCGCTGAAGTTGCCTGTAAATGTGGAGTTGGTGGCATGTGAAACCCGCATGTGGAGCATTCGTTTATGTGGGATGCTCTCCCAGGTTCATTTCAGTCCTAGGCACTCAAAGGGCACTAAGCATAGAGTGTGAAAACTGAGTTTCCTTGAGAGCTGCTTGGAAGCCTGATGGTGTGTGAAGTTAGTGAGCCAAATGGAGTTGTTCTCCCACAAGAACCACTCGGCTGATCCTTCTTCAATATGCCCTTCACCAACATGCAGTGTTTCCTTGATTGAATTAGCTCTCACACCAATATTTGCGTCTAGAGCCTTTGCATTGAGGGCTATCTGAAAACGGCTGTGGCGCTGAAGTTGCCTGTGAATGTGGAGTTGGTGGCATGTGAAAACCGCAAGTGGAGCATTCGTACGTGTGGGATGCTCTACCATGTTCATTCCTAGATAATGCACTCAAAGGGCACTAAGCATAGAGTGTGAAAACTGAGTTTCCTTGAGAGCTGCTTGGAAGCCTGATGGCTGTGAAGTTAGTGAGCCAAATGGAGTTGTTCTCCCACAGGAACCACTCGGCTGATCCTTCTTCAATATGCCCTTCACCAACATGCAGTGTTTCCTTGATTGAATTAGCTCTCACACCAATATTTGCGTCTAGAGCCTTTGCATTGAGGGCTATCTGAAAACGGCTGTGGCACTGAAGTTGCCTGTGAATGTGGAGTTGGTGGCATGTGAAACCCGCATGTGGAGCATTCGTTTGTGTGGGATGCTCTACCAGGTTCATTCCTAGATAATGCACTCAACGTGCACTAAGCATAGAGTGTGAAAACTGAGTTTCCTTGAGAGCTGCTTGGAAGCCTGATGGTGTGTGAAGTTAGCGAGCCAAATGGAGTTGTTCTCCCACAAGAACCACTCGGCTGATCCTTCTTCAATATGCCCTTCACCAACATGCAGTGTTTCCTTGATTGAATTAGCTCTCACACCAATATTTGCGTCTAGAGCCTTTGCATTGAGGGCTATCTGAAAACGGCTGTGGCGCTGAAGTTGCCTGTGAATGTGGAGTTGGTGGCATGTGAAAACCGCAAGTGGAGCATTCGTACGTGTGGGATGCTCTACCATGTTCATTCCTAGATAATGCACTCAAAGGGCACTAAGCATAGAGTGTGAAAACTGAGTTTCCTTGAGAGCTGCTTGGAAGCCTGATGGCTGTGAAGTTAGTGAGCCAAATGGAGTTGTTCTCCCACAGGAACCACTCGGCTGATCCTTCTTCAATATGCCCTTCACCAACATGCAGTGTTTCCTTGATTGAATTAGCTCTCACACCAATATTTGCGTCTAGAGCCTTTGCATTGAGGGCTATCTGAAAACGGCTGTGGCACTGAAGTTGCCTGTGAATGTGGAGTTGGTGGCATGTGAAACCCGCATGTGGAGCATTCGTTTGTGTGGGATGCTCTACCAGGTTCATTCCTAGATAATGCACTCAACGTGCACTAAGCATAGAGTGTGAAAACTGAGTTTCCTTGAGAGCTGCTTGGAAGCCTGATGGTGTGTGAAGTTAGCGAGCCAAATGGAGTTGTTCTCCCACAAGAACCACTCGGCTGATCCTTCTTCAATATGCCCTTCACCAACATGCAGTGTTTCCTTGATTGAATTAGCTCTCACACCAATATTTGCGTCTAGAGCCTTTGCATTGAGGGCTATCTGAAAACGGCTGTGGCGCTGAAGTTGCCTGTGAATGTGGAGTTGGTGGCATGTGAAACCCGCATGTGGAGCATTCGTTTGTGTGTGATGCTCTACCAGGTTCATTCCTAGATAATGCACTCAAAGGGCACTAAGCATAGAGTGTGAAAACTGAGTTTCCTTGAGAGCTGCTTGGAAGCCTGATGGTATGTGAAGTTAGTGAGCCAAATGGAGTTGTTCTCCCACAAGAACCACTCTGCTGATCCTTCTTCAATATGCCCTTCACCAACATGCAGTGTTTCCTTGATTGAATTAGCTCTCACACCAATATTTGCGTCTAGAGCCTTTGCATTGAGGGCTATCTGAAAACGGCTGTGGCGCTGAAGTTGCCTGTAAATGTGGAGTTGGTGGCATGTGAAACCCGCATGTGGAGCATTCGTTTATGTGGGATGCTCTACCAGGTTCATTTCAGTCCTAGGCACTCAAAGGGCACTAAGCATAGAGTGTGAAAACTGAGTTTCCTTGAGAGCTGCTTGGAAGCCTGATGGTGTGTGAAGTTAGTGAGCCAAATGGAGTTGTTCTCCCACAAGAACCACTCGGCTGATCCTTCTTCAATATGCCCTTCACCAACATGCAGTGTTTCCTTGATTGAATTAGCTCTCACACCAATATTTGCGTCTAGAGCCTTTGCATTGAGGGCTATCTGAAAACGGCTGTGGCGCTGAAGTTGCCTGTGAATGTGGAGTTGGTGGCATGTGAAAACCGCAAGTGGAGCATTCGTACGTGTGGGATGCTCTACCATGTTCATTCCTAGATAATGCACTCAAAGGGCACTAAGCATAGAGTGTGAAAACTGAGTTTCCTTGAGAGCTGCTTGGAAGCCTGATGGCTGTGAAGTTAGTGAGCCAAATGGAGTTGTTCTCCCACAGGAACCACTCGGCTGATCCTTCTTCAATATGCCCTTCACCAACATGCAGTGTTTCCTTGATTGAATTAGCTCTCACACCAATATTTGCGTCTAGAGCCTTTGCATTGAGGGCTATCTGAAAACGGCTGTGGCACTGAAGTTGCCTGTGAATGTGGAGTTGGTGGCATGTGAAACCCGCATGTGGAGCATTCGTTTGTGTGGGATGCTCTACCAGGTTCATTCCTAGATAATGCACTCAACGTGCACTAAGCATAGAGTGTGAAAACTGAGTTTCCTTGAGAGCTGCTTGGAAGCCTGATGGTGTGTGAAGTTAGCGAGCCAAATGGAGTTGTTCTCCCACAAGAACCACTCGGCTGATCCTTCTTCAATATGCCCTTCACCAACATGCAGTGTTTCCTTGATTGAATTAGCTCTCACACCAATATTTGCGTCTAGAGCCTTTGCATTGAGGGCTATCTGAAAACGGCTGTGGCGCTGAAGTTGCCTGTGAATGTGGAGTTGGTGGCATGTGAAACCCGCATGTGGAGCATTCGTTTGTGTGGGATGCTCTACCAGGTTCATTCCTAGATAATGCACTCAAAGGGCATTAAACATAGAGTGTGAAAACTGAGTTTCCTTGAGAGCTGCTTGGAAGCCTGATGGTGTGTGAAGTTAGCGAGCCAAATGGAGTTGTTCTCCCACAAGAACCACTCGGCTGATCCTTCTTCAATATACCCTTCACCAACATGCAGTGTTTCCTTGATTGAATTAGCTCTCACACCAATATTTGCGTCTAGAGCCTTTGCATTGAGGGCTATCTGAAAACGGCTGTGGCGCTGAAGTTGCCTGTGAATGTGGAGTTGGTGGCATGTGAAACCCGCATGTGGAGCATTCGTTTGTGTGGTATGCTCTCCAAGCTTCATTTGATTCCTAGTCACTCAAAGGGCACTAAGCATAGAGTGTGAAAACTGAGTTTCCTTGAGAGCTGCTTGGAAGCCTGATGGTGTGTGAAGTTAGTGAGCCAAATGGAGTTGTTCTCCCACAAGAACCACTCGGCTGATCCTTCTTCAATATGCCCTTCACCAACATGCAGTGTTTTCTTGATTGAATTAGCTCTCACACCAATATTTGCGTCTAGAGCCTTTGCATTGAGGGCTATCTGAAAACGGCTGTGGCGCTGAAGTTGCCTGTGAATGTGGAGTTGGTGGCATGTGAAACCCGCATGTGGAGCATTCGTTTGTGTGGGATGCTCTACCAGGTTCATTCCTAGATAATGCACTCAAAGTGCACTAAGCATAGAGTGTGAAAACTGAGTTTCCTTGAGAGCTGCTTGGAAGCCTGATGGTGTGTGAAGTTAGTGAGCCAAATGGAGTTTTTTTCCCACAAGAACCACTCGGCTGATTCTTCTTCAATATGCCCTTCACCAACATGCAGTGTTTCCTTGATTGAATTAGCTCTCACACCAATATTTGCGTCTAGAGCCTTTGCATTGAGGGCTATCTGAAAACGGCTGTGGCGCTGAAGTTGCCTGTAAATGTGGAGTTGGTGGCATGTGAAACCCGCATGTGGAGCATTCGTTTATGTGGGATGCTCTACCAGGTTCATTTCAGTCCTAGGCACTCAAAGGGCACTAAGCATAGAGTGTGAAAACTGAGTTTCCTTGAGAGCTGCTTGGAAGCCTGATGGTGTGTGAAGTTAGTGAGCCAAATGGAGTTGTTCTCCCACAAGAACCACTCGGCTGATCCTTCTTCAATATGCCCTTCACCAACATGCAGTGTTTCTTTGATTGAATTAGCTCTCACACCAATATTTGCGTCTAGAGCCTTTGCATTGAGGGCTATCTGAAAACGGCTGTGGCGCTGAAGTTGCCTGTGAATGTGGAGTTGGTGGCATGTGAAAACCGCAAGTGGAGCATTCGTACGTGTGGGATGCTCTACCATGTTCATTCCTAGATAATGCACTCAAAGGGCACTAAGCATAGAGTGTGAAAACTGAGTTTCCTTGAGAGCTGCTTGGAAGCCTGATGGTTGTGAAGTTAGTGAGCCAAATGGAGTTGTTCTCCCACAGGAACCACTCGGCTGATCCTTCTTCAATATGCCCTTCACCAACATGCAGTGTTTCCTTGATTGAATTAGCTCTCACACAAATATTTGCGTCTAGAGCCTTTGCATTGAGGGCTATCTGAAAACGGCTGTGGCGCTGAAGTTGCCTGTGAATGTGGAGTTGGTGGCATGTGAAACCCGCATGTGGAGCATTCGTTTGTGTGGGATGCTCTACCAGGTTCATTCCTAGATAATGCACTCAAAGGGCATTAAATATAGAGTGTGAAAACTGAGTTTCCTTGAGAGCTGCTTGGAAGCCTGATGGTGTGTGAAGTTAGTGAGCCAAATGGAGTTGTTCTCCCACAAGAACCACTCGGCTGATCCTTCTTCAATATGCCCTTAACCAACATGCAGTGTTTCCTTGATTGAATTAGCTCTCACACCAATATTTGCGTCTAGAGCCTTTGCTTTGAGGGCTATCTGAAAACGGCTGTGGCGCTGAAGTTCCTGTGAATGTGGAGTTGGTGGCATGTGAAACCCGCATGTGGAGCATTCGTTTATGTGGGATGCTCTCCAAGCTTCATTTCAGTCCTAGGCACTCAAAGGGCACTAAGCATAGAGTGTGAAAACTGAGTTTCCTTGAGAGCTGCTTGGAAGCCTGATGGTGTGTGAAGTTAGTGAGCCAAATGGAGTTGTTCTCCCACAAGAACCACTCGGCTGATCCTTCTTCAATATGCCCTTCACCAACATGCAGTGTTTCCTTGATTGAATTAGCTCTCACACCAATATTTGCGTCTAGAGCCTTTGCATTGAGGGCTATCTGAAAACGGCTGTGGCGCTGAAGTTGCCTGTGAATGTGGAGTTGGTGGCATGTGAAAACCGCATGTGGAGCATTCGTTTGTGTGGGATGCTCTACCAGGTTCATTTCAGTCCTAGCCATACAAAGGGCACAAAGCATAGAGTGTGAAAACTGAGTTTCCTTGAGAGCTGCTTGGAAGCCTGATGGTGTGTGAAGTTAGTGAGCCAAATGGAGTTGTTCTCCCACAGGAACCACTCGGCTGATCCTTCTTCAATATGCCCTTCACCAACATGCAGTGTTTCCTTGATTGAATTAGCTCTCACACCAATATTTGCGTCTAGAGCCTTTGCATTGAGGGCTATCTGAAAACGGCTGTGGCGCTGAAGTTGCCTGTGAATGTGGAGTTGGTGGCATGTGAAACCCGCATGTGGAGCATTCGTTTGTGTGGGATGCTCTACCAGGTTCATTTCAGTCCTAGCCATACAAAGGGCACTAAGCATAGAGTGTGAAAACTGAGTTTCCTTGAGAGCTGCTTGGAAGCCTGATGGTGTGTGAAGTTAGTGAGCCAAATGGAGTTGTTCTCCCACAAGAACCACTCGGCTGATCCTTCTTCAATATGCCCTTCACCAACATGCAGTGTTTCCTTGATTGAATTAGCACTCACACCAATATTTGCGTCTAGAGCCTTTGCATTGAGGACTATCTGAAAACGGCTGTGGCGCTGAAGTTGCCTGTGAATGTGGAGTTGGTGGCATGTGAAAACCGCAAGTGGAGCATTCGTACGTGTGGGATGCTCTACGATGTTCATTCCTAGATAATGCTCTCAAAGGGCACTAAGCATAGAGTGTGAAAACTGAGTTTCCTTGAGAGCTGCTTGGAAGCCTGATGGTGTGTGAAGTTAGTGAGCCAAATGGAGTTGTTCTCCCACAAGAACCACTCGGCTGATCCTTCTTCAATATGCCCTTCACCAACATGCAGTGTTTCCTTGATTGAATTAGCTCTCACACCAATATTTGCGTCTAGAGCCTTTGCTTTGAGGGCTATCTGAAAACGGCTGTGGCGCTGAAGTTCCTGTGAATGTGGAGTTGGTGGCATGTGAAACCCGCATGTGGAGCATTCGTTTATGTGGGATGCTCTCCAAGCTTCATTTCAGTCCTAGGCACTCAAAGGGCACTAAGCATAGAGTGTGAAAACTGAGTTTCCTTGAGAGCCGCTTGGAAGCCTGATGGTGTGTGAAGTTAGTGAGCCAAATGGAGTTGTTCTCCCACAAGAACCACTCGGCTGATCCTTCTTCAATATGCCCTTCACCAACATGCAGTGTTTCCTTGATTGAATTAGCTCTCACACCAATATTTGCGTCTAGAGCCTTTGCATTGAGGGCTATCTGAAAACGGCTGTGGCGCTGAAGTTGCCTGTGAATGTGGAGTTGGTGGCATGTGAAACCCGCATGTGGAGCATTCGTTTGTGTGGGATGCTCTACCAGGTTTATTTCAGTCCTAGCCATACAAAGGGCACTAAGCATAGAGTGTGAAAACTGAGTTTCCTTGAGAGCTGCTTGGAAGCCTGATGGTGTGTGAAGTTAGTGAGCCAAATGGAGTTGTTCTCCCACAAGAACCACTCGGCTGATCCTTCTTCAATATGCCCTTCACCAACATGCAGTGTTTCCTTGATTGAATTAGCACTCACACCAATATTTGCGTCTAGAGCCTTTGCATTGAGGGCTATCTGAAAACGGCTGTGGCGCTGAAGTTGCCTGTGAATGTGGAGTTGGTGGCATGTGAAAACCGCAAGTGGAGCATTCGTACGTGTGGGATGCTCTACCAGGTTCATTCCTAGATAATGCACTCAAAGGGCACTAAGCATAGAGTGTGAAAACTGAGTTTCCTTGAGAGCTGCTTGGAAGCCTGATGGTGTGTGAAGTTAGTGAGCCAAATGGAGTTGTTCTCCCACAAGAACCACTCGGCTGATCCTTCTTCAATATGCCCTTCACCAACATGCAGTGTTTCCTTGATTGAATTAGCTCTCACACCAATATTTGCGTCTAGAGCCTTTGCATTGAGGGCTATCTGAAAACGGCTGTGGCGCTGAAGTTGCCTGTGAATGTGGAGTTGGTGGCATGTGAAACCCGCATGTGGAGCATTCGTTTGTGTGGGATGCTCTACCAGGTTTATTTCAGTCCTAGCCATACAAAGGGCACTAAGCATAGAGTGTGAAAACTGAGTTTCCTTGAGAGCTGCTTGGAAGCCTGATGGTGTGTGAAGTTAGTGAGCCAAATGGAGTTGTTCTCCCACAGGAACCACTCGGCTGATCCTTCTTCAATATGCCCTTCACCAACATGCAGTGTTTCCTTGATTGAATTAGCACTCACACCAATATTTGCGTCTAGAGCCTTTGCATTGAGGACTATCTGAAAACGGCTGTGGCGCTGAAGTTGCCTGTGAATGTGGAGTTGGTGGCATGTGAAAACCGCAAGTGGAGCATTCGTACGTGTGGGATGCTCTACGATGTTCATTCCTAGATAATGCTCTCAAAGGGCACTAAGCATAGAGTGTGAAAACTGAGTTTCCTTGAGAGCTGCTTGGAAGCCTGATGGTGTGTGAAGTTAGTGAGCCAAATGGAGTTGTTCTCCCACAAGAACCACTCGGCTGATCCTTCTTCAATATGCCCTTCACCAACATGCAGTGTTTCCTTGATTGAATTAGCTCTCACACCAATATTTGCGTCTAGAGCCTTTGCTTTGAGGGCTATCTGAAAACGGCTGTGGCGCTGAAGTTCCTGTGAATGTGGAGTTGGTGGCATGTGAAACCCGCATGTGGAGCATTCCTTTATGTGGGATGCTCTCCAAGCTTCATTTCAGTCCTAGGCACTCAAAGGGCACTAAGCATAGAGTGTGAAAACTGAGTTTCCTTGAGAGCCGCTTGGAAGCCTGATGGTGTGTGAAGTTAGTGAGCCAAATGGAGTTGTTCTCCCACAAGAACCACTCGGCTGATCCTTCTTCAATATGCCCTTCACCAACATGCAGTGTTTCCTTGATTGAATTAGCTCTCACACCAATATTTGCGTCTAGAGCCTTTGCATTGAGGGCTATCTGAAAACGGCTGTGGCGCTGAAGTTGCCTGTGAATGTGGAGTTGGTGGCATGTGAAACCCGCATGTGGAGCATTCGTTTGTGTGGGATGCTCTACCAGGTTTATTTCAGTCCTAGCCATACAAAGGGCACTAAGCATAGAGTGTGAAAACTGAGTTTCCTTGAGAGCTGCTTGGAAGCCTGATGGTGTGTGAAGTTAGTGAGCCAAATGGAGTTGTTCTCCCACAAGAACCACTCGGCTGATCCTTCTTCAATATGCCCTTCACCAACATGCAGTGTTTCCTTGATTGAATTAGCACTCACACCAATATTTGCGTCTAGAGCCTTTGCATTGAGGGCTATCTGAAAACGGCTGTGGCGCTGAAGTTGCCTGGGAATGTGGAGTTGGTGGCATGTGAAAACCGCAAGTGGAGCATTCGTACGTGTGGGATGCTCTACCAGGTTCATTCCTAGATAATGCACTCAAAGGGCACTAAGCATAGAGTGTGAAAACTGAGTTTCCTTGAGAGCTGCTTGGAAGCCTGATGGTGTGTGAAGTTAGTGAGCCAAATGGAGTTGTTCTCCCACAAGAACCACTCGGCTGATCCTTCTTCAATATGCCCTTCACCAACATGCAGTGTTTCCTTGATTGAATTAGCTCTCACACCAATATTTGCGTCTAGAGCCTTTGCATTGAGGGCTATCTGAAAACGGCTGTGGCGCTGAAGTTGCCTGTGAATGTGGAGTTGGTGGCATGTGAAACCCGCATGTGGAGCATTCGTTTGTGTGGGATGCTCTCCAAGCTTCATTTCATTCCTAGGCACTCAAAGGGCACTAAGCATAGAGTGTGAAAACTGAGTTTCCTTGAGAGCTGCTTGGAAGCCTGATGGTGTGTGAAGTTAGTGAGCCAAATGGAGTTGTTCTTCCACAAGAACCACTCGGCTGATCCTTCTTCAATATGCCCTTCACCAACATGCAGTGTTTCCTTGATTGAATTAGCTCTCACACCAATATTTGCGTCTAGAGCCTTTGCATTGAGGGCTATCTGAAAACGGCTGTGGCGCTGAAGTTGCCTGTGAATGTGGAGTTGGTGGCATGTGAAACCCGCATGTGGAGCATTCGTTTGTGTGGGATGCTGACAAAGCTTCATTTCAGTCGTAGGCACACAAATAGCACTAAGCATAGAGTGTGAAAACTGAGTTTCCTTGAGAGCTGCTTGGAAGCCTGATGGTGTGTGAAGTTAGTGAGCCAAATGGAGTTGTTCTCCCATAAGAACCACTCGGCTGATTCTTCTTCAATATGCCCTTCACCAACATGCAGTGTTTTCTTGATTGAATTATCTCTCACACCAATATTTGCGTCTAGAGCCTTTGCATTGAGGGCTATCTGAAAACGGCTGTGGCGCTGAAGTTGCCTGTGAATGTGGAGTTGGTGGCATGTGAAACCCGCATGTGGAGCATTCGTTTGTGTGGGATGCTCTACCAGGTTCATTCCTAGATAATGCACTCAAAGGGCACTAAGCATAGAGTGTGAAAACTGAGTTTCCTTGAGAGCTGCTTGGAAGCCTGATGGTGTGTGAAGTTAGTGAGCCAAATGGAGTTGTTCTCCCACAAGAACCACTCTGCTGATTCTTCTTCAATATGCCCTTCACCAACATGCAGTGTTTCCTTGATTGAATTAGCTCTCACACCAATATTTGCGTCTAGAGCCTTTGCATTGAGGGCTATCTGAAAACGGCTGTGGCGCTGAAGTTGCCTGTAAATGTGGAGTTGGTGGCATGTGAAACCCGAATGTGGAGCATTCGTTTATGTGGGATGCTCTCCAAGCTTCATTTCAGTCCTAGGCACTCAAAGGGCACTAAGCATAGAGTGTGAAAACTGAGTTTCCTTGAGAGCTGCTTGGAAGCCTGATGGTGTGTGAAGTTAGTGAGCCAAATGGAGTTGTTCTCCCACAAGAACCACTCGGCTGATCCTTCTTCAATATGCCCTTCACCAACATGCAGTGTTTCCTTGATTGAATTAGCTCTCACACCAATATTTGCGTCTAGAGCCTTTGCATTGAGGGCTATCTGAAAACGGCTGTGGCGCTGAAGTTGCCTGTGAATGTGGAGTTGGTGGCATGTGAAACCCGCATGTGGAGCATTCGTTTGTGTGGGATGCTCTACCAGGTTCATTCCTAGATAATGCACTCAAAGTGCACTAAGCATAGAGTGTGAAAACTGAGTTTCCTTGAGAGCTGCTTGGAAGCCTGATGGTGTGTGAAGTTAGTGAGCCAAATGGAGTTGTTCTCCCACAAGAACCACTCGGCTGATTCTTCTTCAATATGCCCTTCACCAACATGCAGTGTTTCCTTGATTGAATTAGCTCTCACACCAATATTTGCGTCTAGAGCCTTTGCATTGAGGGCTATCTGAAAACGGCTGTGGCGCTGAAGTTGCCTGTGAATGTGGAGTTGGTGGCATGGGAAAACCGCAAGTAGAGCATTCGTACGTGTGGGATGCTCTACCATGTTCATTCCTAGATAATGCACTCAAAGGGCACTAAGCATAGAGTGTGAAAACTGAGTTTCCTTGAGAGCTGCTTGGAAGCCTGATGGTTGTGAAGTTAGTGAGCCAAATGGAGTTGTTCTCCCACAGGAACCACTCGGCTGATCCTTCTTCAATATGCCCTTCACCAACATGCAGTGGTTCCTTGATTGAATTAGCTCTCACACCAATATTTGCGTCTAGAGCCTTTGCATTGAGGGCTATCTGAAAACGGCTGTGGCGCTGAAGTTGCCTGTGAATGTGGAGTTGGTGGCATGTGAAACCCGCATGTGGAGCATTCGTTTGTGTGGGATGCTCTACCAGGTTCATTCCTAGATAATGCACTCAAAGTGCACTAAGCATAGAGTGTGAAAACTGAGTTTCCTTGAGAGCTGCTTGGAAGCCTGATGGTGTGTGAAGTTAGTGAGCCAAATGGAGTTGTTCTCCCACAAGAACCACTCGGCTGATCCTTCTTCAATATGCCCTTCACCAACATGCAGTGTTTCCTTGATTGAATTAGCTCTCACACCAATATTTGCGTCTAGAGCCTTTGCATTGAGGGCTATCTGAAAACGGCTGTGGCGCTGAAGTTGCCTGTGAATGTTGAGTTGGTGGCATGTGAAAACCGCCTGTGGAGCAATCGTACGTGTGGGATGCTCTACCAGGTTCATTCCTAGATAATGCACTCAAAGGGCACTAAGCATAGAGTGTGAAAACTGAGTTTCCTTGAGAGCTGCTTGGAAGCCTGATGGTGTGTGAAGTTAGTGAGCCAAATGGAGTTGTTCTCCCACAAGAACCACTCGGCTGATCCTTCTTCAATATGCCCTTCACCAACATGCAGTGTTTCCTTGATTGAATTAGCTCTCACACCAATATTTGCGTCTAGAGCCTTTGCATTGAGGGCTATCTGAAAACGGCTGTGGCGCTGAAGTTGCCTGTGAATGTGGAGTTGGTGGCATGTGAAACCCGCATGTGGAGCATTCGTTTGTGTGGGATGCTGACAAAGCTTCATTTCAGTCCTAGGCACTCAAAGAGCACGAAGCATAGAGTGTGAAAACTGAGTTTCCTTGAGAGCTGCTTGGAAGCCTGATGGTGTGTGAATTTAGGGCGCCAAATGGAGTTGTTCTCCCACAAGAACCACTCGGCTGATCCTTCTTCAATATGCCCTTCACCAACATGCAGTGTTTCCTTGATTGAATTAGCTCTCACACCAATATTTGCGTCTAGAGCCTTTGCATTGAGGGCTAACTGAAAACGGCTGTGGCGCTGAAATTGCCTGTGAATGTGGAGTTGGTGGCATGTGAAACCCGCATGTGGAGCATTCGTTTGTGTGGGATGCTCTACCAGGTTCATTCCTAGATAATGCACTCAAAGGGCACTAAGCATAGAGTGTGAAAACTGAGTTTCCTTGAGAGCTGCTTGGAAGCCTGATGGTGTGTGAAGTTAGTGAGCCAAATGGAGTTGTTCTCCCACAAGAACCACTCGGCTGATCCTTCTTCAATATGCCCTTCACCAACATGCAGTGTTTTCTTGATTGAATTAGCTCTCACACCAATATTTGCGTCTAGAGCCTATGCATTGAGGGCTATCTGAAAACGGCTGTGGCGCTGAAGTTGCCTGTGAATGTGGAGTTGGTGGCATGTGAAAACCGCAAGTGGAGCATTCGTACGTGTGGGATGCTCTACCATGTTCATTCCTAGATAATGCACTCAAAGGTTACTAAGCATAGAGTGTGAAAACTGAGTTTCCTTGAGAGCTGCTTGGAAGCCTGATGGTGTGTGAAGTTAGTGAGCCAAATGGAGTTGTTCTCCCACAGGAACCACTCGGCTGATCCTTCTTCAATATGCCCTTCACCAACATGCAGTGTTTCCTTGATTGAATTAGCTCTCACACCAATATTTGCGTCTAGAGCCTTTGCATTGAGGGCTATCTGAAAACGGCTGTGGTGCTGAAGTTGCCTGTGAATGTGGAGTTGGTGGCATGTGAAACCCGCATGTGGAGCATTCGTTTATGTGGGATGCTCTCCAAGCTTCATTTCAGTCCTAGGCACTCAAAGGGCACTAAGCATAGAGTGTGAAAACTGAGTTTCCTTGAGAGCTGCTTGGAAGCCTGATGGTGTGTGAAGTTAGGGAGCCAAATGGAGTTGTTCTCCCACAAGAACCACTCGGCTGATCCTTCTTCAATATGCCCTTCACCAACATGCAGTGTTTCCTTAATTGAATTAGCTCTCACACCAATATTTGCGTCTAGAGCCTTTGCATTGAGGGCTATCTGAAAACGACTGTGGCGCTGAAGTTGCCTGTGAATGTGGAGTTGGTGGCATGTGATACCTGCAAGTGGAGCATTCGTTTGTGTGGGATGCTCTACCAGGTTCATTCCTAGATAATGCACTCAAAGTGCACTAAGCATAGAGTGTGAAAACTGAGTTTCCTTGAGAGCTGCTTGGAAGCCTGATGGTGTGTGAAGTTAGCGAGCCAAATGGAGTTGTTCTCCCACAAGAACCACTCGGCTGATCCTTCTTCAATATGCCCTTCACCAACATGCAGTGTTTCCTTGATTGAATTAGCTCTCACACCAATATTTGCGTCTAGAGCCTTTGCATTGAGGGCTATCTGAAAACGGCTGTGGCGCTGAAGTTGCCTGTGAATGTGGAGTTGGTGGCATGTGATACCCGCAAGTGGAGCATTCGTACATGTGGGATGCTCTACCAGGTTCATTTCAGTCCTAGCCATACAAAGGGCACAAAGCATAGAGTGTGAAAACTGAGTTTCCTTGAGAGCTGCTTGGAAGCCTGATGGTGTGTGAAGTTAGTGAGCCAAATGGAGTTGTTCTCCCACAAGAACCACTCGGCTGATCCTTCTTCAATATGCCCTTCACCAACATGCAGTGTTTCCTTGATTGAATTAGCTCTCACACCAATATTTGCGTCTAGAGCCTTTGCATTGAGGGCTATCTGAAAACGGCTGTGGCGCTGAAGTTGCATGTGAATGTGGAGTTGGTGGCATGTGAAAACCGCATGTGGAGCATTCGTTTATGTGGGATTCTCTACCAGGTTCATTTCAGTCCTAGCCCTACAAAGGGCACAAAGCATAGAGTGTGAAAACTGAGTTTCCTTGAGAGCTGCTTGGAAGCCTGATGGTGTGTGAAGTTAGTGAGCCAAATGGAGTTGTTCTCCCACAGGAACCACTCGGCTGATCCTTCTTCAATATGCCCTTCACCAACATGCAGTGTTTCCTTGATTGAATTAGCTCTCACACCAATATTTGCGTCTAGAGCCTTTGCATTGAGGGCTATCTGAAAACGGCTGTGGCGCTGAAGTTGCCTGTGAATGTGGAGTTGGTGGCATGTGAAACCCGCATGTGGAGCATTCGTTTATGTGGGATGCTCTCCAAGCTTCATTTCAGTCCTTGGCACTCAAAGATCACGAAGCATAGAGTGTGAAAACTGAGTTTCCTTGAGAGCTGCTTGGAAGCCTGATGGTGTGTGAAGTTAGGGAGCCAAATGGAGTTGTTCTCCCACAAGAACCACTCGGCTGAATCTTCTTCAATATGCCCTTCACCAACATGCAGTGTTTCCTTGATTGAATTAGCTCTCACACCAATATTTGCGTCTAGAGCCTTTGCATTGAGGGCTATCTGAAAACGGCTGTGGCGCTGAAGTTGCCTGTGAATGTGGAGTTGGTGGCATGTGAAACCCGCAAGTGGAGCATTCGTTTGTGGGATGCTGACCAAGCTTCATTTCAGTCCTAGGCACTCAAAGGGCACTAAGCATAGAGTGTGAAAACTGAGTTTCCTTGAGAGCTGCTTGGAAGCCTGATGGTGTGTGAAGTTAGTGAGCCAAATGGAGTTGTTCTCCCACAAGAACCACTCGGCTGATCCTTCTTCAATATGCCCTTCACCAACATGCAGTGTTTCCTTGATTGAATTAGCTCTCACACCAATATTTGCGTCTAGAGCCTTTGCATTGAGGTCTATCTGAAAACGGCTGTGGCGCTGAAGTTGCCTGTGAATGTGGAGTTGGTGGCATGTGAAAACCGCATGTGGAGCATTCCTTTATGTGGGATGCTCTACCAGGTTCATTTCAGTCCTAGCCATACAAAGGGCACAAAGCATAGAGTGTGAAAACTGAGTTTCCTTGAGAGCTGCTTGGAAGCCTGATGGTGTGTGAAGTTAGTGAGCCAAATGGAGTTGTTCTCCCACAAGAACCACTCGGCTGATCCTTCTTCAATATGCCCTTCACCAACATGCAGTGTTTCCTTGATTGAATTAGCTCTCACACCAATATTTGCGTCTAGAGCCTTTGCATTGAGGGCTATCTGAAAACGGCTGTGGCGCTGAAGTTGCCTGTGAATGTGGAGTTGGTGGCATGTGAAACCCGCATGTGGAGCATTCGTTTGTGTGGGATGCTCTACCAGGTTCATTCCTAGATAATGCACTCAAAGTGCACTAAGCATAGAGTGTGAAAACTGAGTTTCCTTGAGAGCTGCTTGGAAGCCTGATGGTGTGTGAAGTTAGTGAGCCAAATGGAGTTTTTTTCCCACAAGAACCACTCGGCTGATTCTTCTTCAATATGCCCTTCACCAACATGCAGTGTTTCCTTGATTGAATTAGCTCTCACACCAATATTTGCGTCTAGAGCCTTTGCATTGAGGGCTATCTGAAAACGGCTGTGGCGCTGAAGTTGCCTGTAAATGTGGAGTTGGTGGCATGTGAAACCCGCATGTGGAGCATTCGTTTATGTGGGATGCTCTACCAGGTTCATTTCAGTCCTAGGCACTCAAAGGGCACTAAGCATAGAGTGTGAAAACTGAGTTTCCTTGAGAGCTGCTTGGAAGCCTGATGGTGTGTGAAGTTAGTGAGCCAAATGGAGTTGTTCTCCCACAAGAACCACTCGGCTGATCCTTCTTCAATATGCCCTTCACCAACATGCAGTGTTTCTTTGATTGAATTAGCTCTCACACCAATATTTGCGTCTAGAGCCTTTGCATTGAGGGCTATCTGAAAACGGCTGTGGCGCTGAAGTTGCCTGTGAATGTGGAGTTGGTGGCATGTGAAAACCGCAAGTGGAGCATTCGTACGTGTGGGATGCTCTACCATGTTCATTCCTAGATAATGCACTCAAAGGGCACTAAGCATAGAGTGTGAAAACTGAGTTTCCTTGAGAGCTGCTTGGAAGCCTGATGGTTGTGAAGTTAGTGAGCCAAATGGAGTTGTTCTCCCACAGGAACCACTCGGCTGATCCTTCTTCAATATGCCCTTCACCAACATGCAGTGTTTCCTTGATTGAATTAGCTCTCACACAAATATTTGCGTCTAGAGCCTTTGCATTGAGGGCTATCTGAAAACGGCTGTGGCGCTGAAGTT
Organism: Ochotona princeps; assembly: GCF_030435755.1. Taxonomy (NCBI): domain Eukaryota; kingdom Metazoa; phylum Chordata; class Mammalia; order Lagomorpha; family Ochotonidae; genus Ochotona; species Ochotona princeps. The sequence continues at coordinate 9,904 of NW_026700431.1, read as the reverse complement.
GCCTGTGAATGTGGAGTTGGTGGCATGTGAAACCCGCATGTGGAGCATTCGTTTGTGTGGGATGCTCTACCAGGTTCATTCCTAGATAATGCACTCAAAGGGCATTAAATATAGAGTGTGAAAACTGAGTTTCCTTGAGAGCTGCTTGGAAGCCTGATGGTGTGTGAAGTTAGTGAGCCAAATGGAGTTGTTCTCCCACAAGAACCACTCGGCTGATCCTTCTTCAATATGCCCTTAACCAACATGCAGTGTTTCCTTGATTGAATTAGCTCTCACACCAATATTTGCGTCTAGAGCCTTTGCTTTGAGGGCTATCTGAAAACGGCTGTGGCGCTGAAGTTCCTGTGAATGTGGAGTTGGTGGCATGTGAAACCCGCATGTGGAGCATTCGTTTATGTGGGATGCTCTCCAAGCTTCATTTCAGTCCTAGGCACTCAAAGGGCACTAAGCATAGAGTGTGAAAACTGAGTTTCCTTGAGAGCTGCTTGGAAGCCTGATGGTGTGTGAAGTTAGTGAGCCAAATGGAGTTGTTCTCCCACAAGAACCACTCGGCTGATCCTTCTTCAATATGCCCTTCACCAACATGCAGTGTTTCCTTGATTGAATTAGCTCTCACACCAATATTTGCGTCTAGAGCCTTTGCATTGAGGGCTATCTGAAAACGGCTGTGGCGCTGAAGTTGCCTGTGAATGTGGAGTTGGTGGCATGTGAAAACCGCATGTGGAGCATTCGTTTGTGTGGGATGCTCTACCAGGTTCATTTCAGTCCTAGCCATACAAAGGGCACAAAGCATAGAGTGTGAAAACTGAGTTTCCTTGAGAGCTGCTTGGAAGCCTGATGGTGTGTGAAGTTAGTGAGCCAAATGGAGTTGTTCTCCCACAGGAACCACTCGGCTGATCCTTCTTCAATATGCCCTTCACCAACATGCAGTGTTTCCTTGATTGAATTAGCTCTCACACCAATATTTGCGTCTAGAGCCTTTGCATTGAGGGCTATCTGAAAACGGCTGTGGCGCTGAAGTTGCCTGTGAATGTGGAGTTGGTGGCATGTGAAACCCGCATGTGGAGCATTCGTTTGTGTGGGATGCTCTACCAGGTTCATTTCAGTCCTAGCCATACAAAGGGCACTAAGCATAGAGTGTGAAAACTGAGTTTCCTTGAGAGCTGCTTGGAAGCCTGATGGTGTGTGAAGTTAGTGAGCCAAATGGAGTTGTTCTCCCACAAGAACCACTCGGCTGATCCTTCTTCAATATGCCCTTCACCAACATGCAGTGTTTCCTTGATTGAATTAGCACTCACACCAATATTTGCGTCTAGAGCCTTTGCATTGAGGACTATCTGAAAACGGCTGTGGCGCTGAAGTTGCCTGTGAATGTGGAGTTGGTGGCATGTGAAAACCGCAAGTGGAGCATTCGTACGTGTGGGATGCTCTACGATGTTCATTCCTAGATAATGCTCTCAAAGGGCACTAAGCATAGAGTGTGAAAACTGAGTTTCCTTGAGAGCTGCTTGGAAGCCTGATGGTGTGTGAAGTTAGTGAGCCAAATGGAGTTGTTCTCCCACAAGAACCACTCGGCTGATCCTTCTTCAATATGCCCTTCACCAACATGCAGTGTTTCCTTGATTGAATTAGCTCTCACACCAATATTTGCGTCTAGAGCCTTTGCTTTGAGGGCTATCTGAAAACGGCTGTGGCGCTGAAGTTCCTGTGAATGTGGAGTTGGTGGCATGTGAAACCCGCATGTGGAGCATTCCTTTATGTGGGATGCTCTCCAAGCTTCATTTCAGTCCTAGGCACTCAAAGGGCACTAAGCATAGAGTGTGAAAACTGAGTTTCCTTGAGAGCCGCTTGGAAGCCTGATGGTGTGTGAAGTTAGTGAGCCAAATGGAGTTGTTCTCCCACAAGAACCACTCGGCTGATCCTTCTTCAATATGCCCTTCACCAACATGCAGTGTTTCCTTGATTGAATTAGCTCTCACACCAATATTTGCGTCTAGAGCCTTTGCATTGAGGGCTATCTGAAAACGGCTGTGGCGCTGAAGTTGCCTGTGAATGTGGAGTTGGTGGCATGTGAAACCCGCATGTGGAGCATTCGTTTGTGTGGGATGCTCTACCAGGTTTATTTCAGTCCTAGCCATACAAAGGGCACTAAGCATAGAGTGTGAAAACTGAGTTTCCTTGAGAGCTGCTTGGAAGCCTGATGGTGTGTGAAGTTAGTGAGCCAAATGGAGTTGTTCTCCCACAAGAACCACTCGGCTGATCCTTCTTCAATATGCCCTTCACCAACATGCAGTGTTTCCTTGATTGAATTAGCACTCACACCAATATTTGCGTCTAGAGCCTTTGCATTGAGGGCTATCTGAAAACGGCTGTGGCGCTGAAGTTGCCTGTGAATGTGGAGTTGGTGGCATGTGAAAACCGCAAGTGGAGCATTCGTACGTGTGGGATGCTCTACCAGGTTCATTCCTAGATAATGCACTCAAAGGGCACTAAGCATAGAGTGTGAAAACTGAGTTTCCTTGAGAGCTGCTTGGAAGCCTGATGGTGTGTGAAGTTAGTGAGCCAAATGGAGTTGTTCTCCCACAAGAACCACTCGGCTGATCCTTCTTCAATATGCCCTTCACCAACATGCAGTGTTTCCTTGATTGAATTAGCTCTCACACCAATATTTGCGTCTAGAGCCTTTGCATTGAGGGCTATCTGAAAACGGCTGTGGCGCTGAAGTTGCCTGTGAATGTGGAGTTGGTGGCATGTGAAACCCGCATGTGGAGCATTCGTTTGTGTGGGATGCTCTACCAGGTTTATTTCAGTCCTAGCCATACAAAGGGCACTAAGCATAGAGTGTGAAAACTGAGTTTCCTTGAGAGCTGCTTGGAAGCCTGATGGTGTGTGAAGTTAGTGAGCCAAATGGAGTTGTTCTCCCACAGGAACCACTCGGCTGATCCTTCTTCAATATGCCCTTCACCAACATGCAGTGTTTCCTTGATTGAATTAGCACTCACACCAATATTTGCGTCTAGAGCCTTTGCATTGAGGACTATCTGAAAACGGCTGTGGCGCTGAAGTTGCCTGTGAATGTGGAGTTGGTGGCATGTGAAAACCGCAAGTGGAGCATTCGTACGTGTGGGATGCTCTACGATGTTCATTCCTAGATAATGCTCTCAAAGGGCACTAAGCATAGAGTGTGAAAACTGAGTTTCCTTGAGAGCTGCTTGGAAGCCTGATGGTGTGTGAAGTTAGTGAGCCAAATGGAGTTGTTCTCCCACAAGAACCACTCGGCTGATCCTTCTTCAATATGCCCTTCACCAACATGCAGTGTTTCCTTGATTGAATTAGCTCTCACACCAATATTTGCGTCTAGAGCCTTTGCTTTGAGGGCTATCTGAAAACGGCTGTGGCGCTGAAGTTCCTGTGAATGTGGAGTTGGTGGCATGTGAAACCCGCATGTGGAGCATTCCTTTATGTGGGATGCTCTCCAAGCTTCATTTCAGTCCTAGGCACTCAAAGGGCACTAAGCATAGAGTGTGAAAACTGAGTTTCCTTGAGAGCCGCTTGGAAGCCTGATGGTGTGTGAAGTTAGTGAGCCAAATGGAGTTGTTCTCCCACAAGAACCACTCGGCTGATCCTTCTTCAATATGCCCTTCACCAACATGCAGTGTTTCCTTGATTGAATTAGCTCTCACACCAATATTTGCGTCTAGAGCCTTTGCATTGAGGGCTATCTGAAAACGGCTGTGGCGCTGAAGTTGCCTGTGAATGTGGAGTTGGTGGCATGTGAAACCCGCATGTGGAGCATTCGTTTGTGTGGGATGCTCTACCAGGTTTATTTCAGTCCTAGCCATACAAAGGGCACTAAGCATAGAGTGTGAAAACTGAGTTTCCTTGAGAGCTGCTTGGAAGCCTGATGGTGTGTGAAGTTAGTGAGCCAAATGGAGTTGTTCTCCCACAAGAACCACTCGGCTGATCCTTCTTCAATATGCCCTTCACCAACATGCAGTGTTTCCTTGATTGAATTAGCACTCACACCAATATTTGCGTCTAGAGCCTTTGCATTGAGGGCTATCTGAAAACGGCTGTGGCGCTGAAGTTGCCTGTGAATGTGGAGTTGGTGGCATGTGAAAACCGCAAGTGGAGCATTCGTACGTGTGGGATGCTCTACCAGGTTCATTCCTAGATAATGCACTCAAAGGGCACTAAGCATAGAGTGTGAAAACTGAGTTTCCTTGAGAGCTGCTTGGAAGCCTGATGGTGTGTGAAGTTAGTGAGCCAAATGGAGTTGTTCTCCCACAAGAACCACTCGGCTGATCCTTCTTCAATATGCCCTTCACCAACATGCAGTGTTTCCTTGATTGAATTAGCTCTCACACCAATATTTGCGTCTAGAGCCTTTGCATTGAGGGCTATCTGAAAACGGCTGTGGCGCTGAAGTTGCCTGTGAATGTGGAGTTGGTGGCATGTGAAACCCGCATGTGGAGCATTCGTTTGTGTGGGATGCTCTCCAAGCTTCATTTCATTCCTAGGCACTCAAAGGGCACTAAGCATAGAGTGTGAAAACTGAGTTTCCTTGAGAGCTGCTTGGAAGCCTGATGGTGTGTGAAGTTAGTGAGCCAAATGGAGTTGTTCTCCCACAAGAACCACTCGGCTGATCCTTCTTCAATATGCCCTTCACCAACATGCAGTGTTTCCTTGATTGAATTAGCTCTCACACCAATATTTGCGTCTAGAGCCTTTGCATTGAGGGCTATCTGAAAACGGCTGTGGCGCTGAAGTTGCCTGTGAATGTGGAGTTGGTGGCATGTGAAACCCGCATGTGGAGCATTCGTTTGTGTGGGATGCTCTCCAAGCTTCATTTCATTCCTAGGCACTCAAAGGGCACTAAGCATAGAGTGTGAAAACTGAGTTTCCTTGAGAGCTGCTTGGAAGCCTGATGGTGTGTGAAGTTAGTGAGCCAAATGGAGTTGTTCTTCCACAAGAACCACTCGGCTGATCCTTCTTCAATATGCCCTTCACCAACATGCAGTGTTTCCTTGATTGAATTAGCTCTCACACCAATATTTGCGTCTAGAGCCTTTGCATTGAGGGCTATCTGAAAACGGCTGTGGCGCTGAAGTTGCCTGTGAATGTGGAGTTGGTGGCATGTGAAACCCGCATGTGGAGCATTCGTTTGTGTGGGATGCTGACAAAGCTTCATTTCAGTCGTAGGCACACAAATAGCACTAAGCATAGAGTGTGAAAACTGAGTTTCCTTGAGAGCTGCTTGGAAGCCTGATGGTGTGTGAAGTTAGTGAGCCAAATGGAGTTGTTCTCCCATAAGAACCACTCGGCTGATTCTTCTTCAATATGCCCTTCACCAACATGCAGTGTTTTCTTGATTGAATTATCTCTCACACCAATATTTGCGTCTAGAGCCTTTGCATTGAGGGCTATCTGAAAACGGCTGTGGCGCTGAAGTTGCCTGTGAATGTGGAGTTGGTGGCATGTGAAACCCGCATGTGGAGCATTCGTTTGTGTGGGATGCTCTACCAGGTTCATTCCTAGATAATGCACTCAAAGGGCACTAAGCATAGAGTGTGAAAACTGAGTTTCCTTGAGAGCTGCTTGGAAGCCTGATGGTGTGTGAAGTTAGTGAGCCAAATGGAGTTGTTCTCCCACAAGAACCACTCTGCTGATTCTTCTTCAATATGCCCTTCACCAACATGCAGTGTTTCCTTGATTGAATTAGCTCTCACACCAATATTTGCGTCTAGAGCCTTTGCATTGAGGGCTATCTGAAAACGGCTGTGGCGCTGAAGTTGCCTGTAAATGTGGAGTTGGTGGCATGTGAAACCCGAATGTGGAGCATTCGTTTATGTGGGATGCTCTCCAAGCTTCATTTCAGTCCTAGGCACTCAAAGGGCACTAAGCATAGAGTGTGAAAACTGAGTTTCCTTGAGAGCTGCTTGGAAGCCTGATGGTGTGTGAAGTTAGTGAGCCAAATGGAGTTGTTCTCCCACAAGAACCACTCGGCTGATCCTTCTTCAATATGCCCTTCACCAACATGCAGTGTTTCCTTGATTGAATTAGCTCTCACACCAATATTTGCGTCTAGAGCCTTTGCATTGAGGGCTATCTGAAAACGGCTGTGGCGCTGAAGTTGCCTGTGAATGTGGAGTTGGTGGCATGTGAAACCCGCATGTGGAGCATTCGTTTGTGTGGGATGCTCTACCAGGTTCATTCCTAGATAATGCACTCAAAGTGCACTAAGCATAGAGTGTGAAAACTGAGTTTCCTTGAGAGCTGCTTGGAAGCCTGATGGTGTGTGAAGTTAGTGAGCCAAATGGAGTTGTTCTCCCACAAGAACCACTCGGCTGATTCTTCTTCAATATGCCCTTCACCAACATGCAGTGTTTCCTTGATTGAATTAGCTCTCACACCAATATTTGCGTCTAGAGCCTTTGCATTGAGGGCTATCTGAAAACGGCTGTGGCGCTGAAGTTGCCTGTGAATGTGGAGTTGGTGGCATGGGAAAACCGCAAGTAGAGCATTCGTACGTGTGGGATGCTCTACCATGTTCATTCCTAGATAATGCACTCAAAGGGCACTAAGCATAGAGTGTGAAAACTGAGTTTCCCTTGAGAGCTGCTTGGAAGCCTGATGGTTGTGAAGTTAGTGAGCCAATGGAGTTGTTCTCCACAGGAACCACTCGGCTGATCTTCTTCAATATGCCCTTCACCAACATGCAGTGGTTCCTTGATTGAATTAGCTCTCACACCAATATTGCGTCTAGAGCCTTTGCATTGAGGGCTATCTGAAAACGGCTGTGGCGCTGAAGTTGCCTGTGAATGTGGAGTTGGTGGCATGTGAAACCCGCATGTGGAGCATTCGTTTGTGTGGGATGCTCTACCAGGTTCATTCCTAGATAATGCACTCAAAGTGCACTAAGCATAGAGTGTGAAAACTGAGTTTCCTTGAGAGCTGCTTGGAAGCCTGATGGTGTGTGAAGTTAGTGAGCCAAATGGAGTTGTTCTCCCACAAGAACCACTCGGCTGATCCTTCTTCAATATGCCCTTCACCAACATGCAGTGTTTCCTTGATTGAATTAGCTCTCACACCAATATTTACGTCTAGAGCCTTTGCATTGAGGGCTATCTGAAAACGGCTGTGGCGCTGAAGTTGCCTGTGAATGTTGAGTTGGTGGCATGTGAAAACCGCCTGTGGAGCATTCGTACGTGTGGGATGCTCTACCAGGTTCATTCCTAGATAATGCACTCAAAGGGCACTAAGCATAGAGTGTGAAAACTGAGTTTCCTTGAGAGCTGCTTGGAAGCCTGATGGTGTGTGAAGTTAGTGAGCCAAATGGAGTTGTTCTCCCACAAGAACCACTCGGCTGATCCTTCTTCAATATGCCTTCACCAACATGCAGTGTTTCCTTGATTGAATTAGCTCTCACACCAATATTTGCGTCTAGAGCCTTTGCATTGAGGGCTATCTGAAAACGGCTGTTTCGCTGAAGTTGCCTGTGAATGTGGAGTTGGTGGCATGTGAAACCCGCATGTGGAGCATTCGTTTGTGTGGGATGCTGACAAAGCTTCATTTCAGTCCTAGGCACTCAAAGAGCACGAAGCATAGAGTGTGAAAACTGAGTTTTCCTTGAGAGCTGCTTGGAAGCCTGATGGTGTGTGAATTTAGGGCGCCAATGGAGTTGTTCTCCACAAGAACCACTCGGCTGATCCTTCTTCAATATGCCCTTCACCAACATGCAGTGTTTCCTTGATTGAATTAGCTCTCACACCAATATTTGCGTCTAGAGCCTTTGCATTGAGGGCTAACTGAAAACGGCTGTGGCGCTGAAATTGCCTGTGAATGTGGAGTTGGTGGCATGTGAAACCCGCATGTGGAGCATTCGTTTGTGTGGGATGCTCTACCAGGTTCATTCCTAGATAATGCACTCAAAGGGCACTAAGCATAGAGTGTGAAAACTGAGTTTCCTTGAGAGCTGCTTGGAAGCCTGATGGTGTGTGAAGTTAGTGAGCCAAATGGAGTTGTTCTCCCACAAGAACCACTCGGCTGATCCTTCTTCAATATGCCCTTCACCAACATGCAGTGTTTTCTTGATTGAATTAGCTCTCACACCAATATTTGCGTCTAGAGCCTATGCATTGAGGGCTATCTGAAACGGCTGTGGCGCTGAAGTTGCCTGTGAATGTGGAGTTGGTGGCATGTGAAAACCGCAAGTGGAGCATTCGTACGTGTGGGAGCTCTAACCATGTTCATTCCTAGATAATGCACTCAAGGTTACTAAGCATAGAGTGTGAAAACTGAGTTTCCCTTGAGAGCTGCTTGGAAGCTGATGGTGTGTGAAGTTAGTGAGCCAAATGAGTTGTTCTCCCACAGGAACCACTCGGCTGATCCTTCTTCAATATGCCCTTCACCAACATGCAGTGTTTCCTTGATTGAATTAGCTCTCACACCAATATTTGCGTCTAGAGCCTTTGCATTGAGGGCATCTGAAAACGGCTGTGGTGCTGAAGTTGCCTGTGAATGTGGAGTTGGTGGCATGTGAAACCCGCAATGTGGAGCATTCGTTTATGTGGGATGCTCCTCCAAGCTTCATTTCAGTCCTAGGCCTCAAAGGGCACTAAGCATAGAGTGTGAAAACTGAGTTTCCTTGAGAGCTGCTTGGAAGCCTGATGGTGTGTGAAGTTAGGGAGCCAAATGGAGTTGTTCTCCCACAAGAACACTCGGCTGATCCTTCTTCAATATGCCCTTCACCAACATGCAGTGTTTCCTTAATTGAATTAGCTCTCACACCAATATTTGCGTCTAGAGCCTTTGCATTGAGGGCTATCTGAAAACGACTGTGGCGCTGAAGTTGCCTGTGAATGTGGAGTTGGTGGCATGTGATACCTGCAAGTGGAGCATTCGTTTGTGTGGGATGCTCTACCAGGTTCATTCCTAGATAATGCACTCAAAGAGCACTAAGCATAGAGTGTGAAAACTGAGTTTCCTTGAGAGCTGCTTGGAAGCCTGATGGTGTGTGAAGTTAGCGAGCCAAATGGAGTTGTTCTCCCACAAGAACCACTCGGCTGATCTTCTTCAATATGCCCTTCACCAACATGCAGTGTTTCTTGATTGAATTAGCTCTCACACCAATATTTGCGTCTAGAGCCTTTGCATTGAGGGCTATCTGAAAACGGCTGTGGCGCTGAAGTTGCCTGTGAATGTGGAGTTGGTGGCATGTGATACCCGCAAGTGGAGCATTCGTACATGTGGGATGCTCTACCAGTTCATTTCAGTCTAGCCATACAAAGGGCACAAAGCATAGAGTGTGAAAACTGAGTTTCCTTGAGAGCTGCTTGGAAGCCTGATGGTGTGTGAAGTTAGTGAGCCAAATGGAGTTGTTCTCCCACAAGAACCACTCGGCTGATCCTTCTTCAATATGCCCTTCACCAACATGCAGTGTTTCTTGATTGAATTAGCTCTCACACCAATATTTGCGTCTAGAGCCTTTGCATTGAGGGCTATCTGAAAACGGCTGTGGCGCTGAAGTTGCATGTGAATGCTGGAGTTGGTGGCATGTGAAAACCGCATGTGGAGCATTCGTTTATGTGGGATTCTCTACCAGGTTCATTTCAGTCCTAGCCTACAAAGGGCACAAAGCATAGAGTGTGAAAACTGAGTTCCTTGAGAGCTGCTTGAAGCCTGATGGTGTGTGAAGTTAGTGAGCCAAATGGAGTTGTTCTCCCACAGGAACCACTCGGCTGATCCTTCTTCAATATGCCCTTCACCAACATGCAGTGTTTCCTTGATTGAATTAGCTCTCACACCAATATTTGCGTCTAGAGCCTTTGCATTGAGGGCTATCTGAAAACGGCTGTGGCGCTGAAGTGCCTGTGAATGTGGAGTTGGTGGCATGTGAAAACCA